>NW_027316181.1:12500-44123 GCF_026437365.1 Eucyclogobius newberryi | reverse complement strand
ATGTGATCATGTGACATACAGTCAGCACGAGCGCGGCGAGAGAACTAGAGTGGAATAATTGGCGTCTTTGCCTAAACGGCCTCTACACCAGCTCTGTAATACCATGAACATGACGCTCTCTTGCACCGTTAAGTTAGATTTCGAAAATAACAATCCCATTGTTCTTGCCCTGTGTGGCTAAAGCTGCCGTTAGCCCTCGGGGACATGATGGAGCGTTAGCATGTCACATGTGTCTACGCCATGGCGACCAGAGCCATCTGCCTCTCAGCACCCTGTGCGTTTATCTCAGCCGGACGCCAATTTGTCCCCTTGATGCAGTCCAGGAAGGAGACGAGGAAGTATGTACTGTGACCATAGCAACAACAACAAGGATGCTTCAGGAGACAAAACATACATATGACAACGATATAATACTGTCCATGCTTCTGAACATGATCGTTACATCCCATAAGAATCCTCTAAAAAGATACTTCTGGTACAAAAGTAGATTCTACCTATAGAGTTTACTTTCTTGAGCCGAAAATGTAGAATAAGAATCTATTTGTGTCGTGTGTAGAGAAAAGGCCTTCTTTAAGAGGTTAACCTGTGGTAAACTTACGCCCTCTTTTCAAACACTAGAACTCATATTTGGTAAATTAAGTAAATTAATTTCTCAGTTTTGCCGCTCGGCTGCTTTTGGGACGCATCACGATATATGTGCGGCGGAGGAGGCGGAGTCAGAAGCTCAGGCCCCGGTGGAGGAGGCGGAGTCAGAAGCTCAGGCCCCGGTGGAGGAGGCGGAGTCAGAAGCTGAGGCGGAGTCAGAAGCTCAGGCCCCGGTGGAGGAGGCGGAGTCAGAAGCTGAGGCGGAGTCAGAAGCTCAGGCCCCGGTGGAGGAGGCGGAGTCAGAAGCTCAGGCCCCGGCGGAGGAGGCGGAGTCAGAAGCTCAGGCCCCGGCGGAGGAGGCGGAGTCAGAAGCTCAGGCCCCGGCGGAGGAGGCGGAGTCAGAAGCTCAGGCCCCGGCGGAGGAGGCGGAGTCAGAAGCTCAGGCCCCGGTGGAGGAGGCGGAGTCAGAAGTTGAGGCGGAGTCAGAAGCTCAGGCCCCGGTGGAGGAGGCGGAGTCAGAAGCTCAGGCCCCGGCGGAGGAGGCGGAGTCAGAAGCTCAGGCCCCGGCGGAGGAGGCGGAGTCAGAAGCTCAGGCCCCGGCGGAGGAGGCGGAGTCAGAAGCTCAGGCCCCGGTGGAGGAGGCGGAGTCAGAAGCTCAGGCCCCGGCGGAGGAGGCGGAGTCAGAAGCTCAGGCCCCGGTGGAGGAGGCGGAGTCAGAAGCTGAGGCGGAGTCAGAAGCTCAGGCCCCGGTGGAGGAGGCGGAGTCAGAAGCTCAGGCCCCGGCGGAGGAGGCGGAGTCAGAAGCTCAGGCCCCGGCGGAGGAGGCGGAGTCAGAAGCTCAGGCCCCGGCGGAGGAGGCGGAGTCAGAAGCTCAGGCCCCGGCGGAGGAGGCGGAGTCAGAAGCTCAGGCCCCGGCGGAGGAGGCGGAGTCAGAAGCTCAGGCCCCGGTGGAGGAGGCGGAGTCAGAAGCTCAGGCCCCGGTGGAGGAGGCGGAGTCAGAAGCTCAGGCCCCGGTGGAGGAGGCGGAGTCAGAAGCTGAGGCGGAGTCAGAAGCTCAGGCCCCGGTGGAGGAGGCGGAGTCAGAAGCTCAGGCCCCGGCGGAGGAGGCGGAGTCAGAAGCTCAGGCCCCGGCGGAGGAGGCGGAGTCAGAAGCTCAGGCCCCGGTGGAGGAGGCGGAGTCAGAAGCTCAGGCCCCGGTGGAGGAGGCGGAGTCAGAAGCTCAGGCCCCGGTGGAGGAGGCGGAGTCAGAAGCTCAGGCCCCGGCGGAGGAGGCGGAGTCAGAAGCTCAGGCCCCGGCGGAGGAGGCGGAGTCAGAAGCTCAGGCCCCGGCGGAGGAGGCGGAGTCAGAAGCTCAGGCCCCGGCGGAGGAGGCGGAGTCAGAAGCTCAGGCCCCGGTGGAGGAGGCGGAGTCAGAAGTTGAGGCGGAGTCAGAAGCTCAGGCCCCGGTGGAGGAGGCGGAGTCAGAAGCTCAGGCCCCGGCGGAGGAGGCGGAGTCAGAAGCTCAGGCCCCGGCGGAGGAGGCGGAGTCAGAAGCTCAGGCCCCGGCGGAGGAGGCGGAGTCAGAAGCTCAGGCCCCGGTGGAGGAGGCGGAGTCAGAAGCTCAGGCCCCGGTGGAGGAGGCGGAGTCAGAAGCTCAGGCCCCGGTGGAGGAGGCGGAGTCAGAAGCTGAGGCGGAGTCAGAAGCTCAGGCCCCGGTGGAGGAGGCGGAGTCAGAAGCTCAGGCCCCGGCGGAGGAGGCGGAGTCAGAAGCTCAGGCCCCGGCGGAGGAGGCGGAGTCAGAAGCTCAGGCCCCGGCGGAGGAGGCGGAGTCAGAAGCTCAGGCCCCGGCGGAGGAGGCGGAGTCAGAAGCTCAGGCCCCGGTGGAGGAGGCGGAGTCAGAAGTTGAGGCGGAGTCAGAAGCTCAGGCCCCGGTGGAGGAGGCGGAGTCAGAAGCTCAGGCCCCGGCGGAGGAGGCGGAGTCAGAAGCTCAGGCCCCGGCGGAGGAGGCGGAGTCAGAAGCTCAGGCCCCGGTGGAGGAGGCGGAGTCAGAAGCTCAGGCCCCGGCGGAGGAGGCGGAGTCAGAAGCTCAGGCCCCGGCGGAGGAGGCGGAGTCAGAAGCTCAGGCCCCGGTGGAGGAGGCGGAGTCAGAAGCTCAGGCCCCGGTGGAGGAGGCGGAGTCAGAAGCTGAGGCGGAGTCAGAAGCTCAGGCCCCGGTGGAGGAGGCGGAGTCAGAAGCTCAGGCCCCGGCGGAGGAGGCGGAGTCAGAAGCTCAGGCCCCGGCGGAGGAGGCGGAGTCAGAAGCTCAGGCCCCGGTGGAGGAGGCGGAGTCAGAAGCTCAGGCCCCGGTGGAGGAGGCGGAGTCAGAAGCTCAGGCCCCGGTGGAGGAGGCGGAGTCAGAAGCTGAGGCGGAGTCAGAAGCTCAGGCCCCGGTGGAGGAGGCGGAGTCAGAAGCTCAGGCCCCGGTGGAGGAGGCGGAGTCAGAAGCTCAGGCCCCGGCGGAGGAGGCGGAGTCAGAAGCTCAGGCCCCGGCGGAGGAGGCGGAGTCAGAAGCTCAGGCCCCGGCGGAGGAGGCGGAGTCAGAAGCTCAGGCCCCGGTGGAGGAGGCGGAGTCAGAAGCTCAGGCCCCGGTGGAGGAGGCGGAGTCAGAAGCTCAGGCCCCGGTGGAGGAGGCGGAGTCAGAAGCTGAGGCGGAGTCAGAAGCTCAGGCCCCGGTGGAGGAGGCGGAGTCAGAAGCTCAGGCCCCGGCGGAGGAGGCGGAGTCAGAAGCTCAGGCCCCGGCGGAGGAGGCGGAGTCAGAGGCTCAGGCCCCGGCGGAGGAGGCGGAGTCAGAAGCTCAGGCCCCGGCGGAGGAGGCGGAGTCAGAAGCTCAGGCCCCGGCGGAGGAGGCGGAGTCAGAAGCTCAGGCCCCGGCGGAGGAGGCGGAGTCAGAAGCTCAGGCCCCGGTGGAGGAGGCGGAGTCAGAAGCTCAGGCCCCGGTGGAGGAGGCGGAGTCAGAAGCTCAGGCCCCGGTGGAGGAGGCGGAGTCAGAAGCTGAGGCGGAGTCAGAAGCTCAGGCCCCGGTGGAGGAGGCGGAGTCAGAAGCTCAGGCCCCGGCGGAGGAGGCGGAGTCAGAAGCTCAGGCCCCGGCGGAGGAGGCGGAGTCAGAAGCTCAGGCCCCGGCGGAGGAGGCGGAGTCAGAAGCTCAGGCCCCGGCGGAGGAGGCGGAGTCAGAAGCTCAGGCCCCGGCGGAGGAGGCGGAGTCAGAAGCTCAGGCCCCGGCGGAGGAGGCGGAGTCAGAAGCTCAGGCCCCGGCGGAGGAGGCGGAGTCAGAAGCTCAGGCCCCGGCGGAGGAGGCGGAGTCAGAAGCTCAGGCCCCGGCGGAGGAGGCGGAGTCAGAAGCTCGGCTCGACGCGATTTAAAAACTTGAAAATGCTTCAACTGCTCCTTGAAATTCAGCCTGTCAGAGCCTCAGAGCGAGCCTGACCCCCTGTCGCTCACTGTCAATAACACCAGCACAACGGAGAGAGAGAGAGAGAGAGGAAAGAGACTGAAAGGAGAGGGAGAGAATGGGGGTCGGGTGAGGAAAGAGGGAGAGCGATAAGACCAGGAGTGAAGAGAGAAAGAGAAAGTGTCTGAGAGCGAGTCAAAGGGGTAAAGAAGAGAGAGGGATGGAGAGGAGGGGCTTGTGGAGAGGAGGGGCTTGTGGAGAGGAGGGGCTTGTGGAGAGGAGGGGCTTGTGGAGAGGAGGGGCTTGTGGAGAGGAGGGGCTTGTGGAGAGGAGGGGCTTGTGGAGAGGAGGGGCTTGTGAAAGGTCAGTCTGACTCTAAAGGTGCTGCGTTGTTTGTTCAGAAAAGGCAGGAATTAAACATTGCGTTTTTACACATTCTGTTTTTATTGTGACGTTAGATAATATAATACCTGGAGAGGGCGTGGCTCATGGATCTATTATAATACCTGGAGAGGGCGTGGCCATGGATCTATTATAATACCTGGAGAGGGCGTGGCTCATGGATCTATTATAATACCTGGAGAGGGCGTGGCTCATGGATCTATTATAATACCTGGAGAGAGCGTGGCTCATGGATCTATTATAATACCTGGAGAGGGCGTGGCTCATGGATCTATTATAATACCTGGAGAGGGCGTGGCCATGGATCTATTATAATACCTGGAGAGGGCGTGGCTCATGGATCTATTATAATACCTGGAGAGGGCGTGGCTCATGGATCTATTATAATACCTGGAGAGGGCGTGGCTCATGGATCTATTATAATACCTGGAGAGGGCGTGGCTCATGGATCTATTATAATACCTGGAGAGGGCGTGGCTCATGGACCTATTATAATACCTGGAGAGGGCGTGGCTCATGGATCTATTATAATACCTGGAGAGGGCGTGGCTCATGGATCTATTATAATACCTGGAGAGGGCGTGGCTCATGGATCTATTATAATACCTGGAGAGGGCGTGGCTCATGGATCTATTATAATACCTGGAGAGGGCGTGGCTCATGGATCTATTATAATACCTGGAGAGGGCGTGGCTCATGGATCTATTATAATACCTGGAGAGGGCGTGGCTCATGGACCTATTATAATACCTGGAGAGGGCGTGGCTCATGGATCTATTTTAATACCTGGAGAGGGCGTGGCTCATGGATCTATTATAATACCTGGAGAGGGCGTGGCTCATGGATCTATTATAATACCTGGAGAGGGCGTGGCTCATGGATCTATTATAATACCTGGAGAGGGCGTGGCCATGGATCTATTATAATACCTGGAGAGGGCGTGGCTCATGGATCTATTGTAATACCTGGAGAGGGCGTGGCCATGGATCTATTATAATACCTGGAGAGGGCGTGGCTCATGGATCTATTATAATACCTGGAGAGGGCGTGGCTCATGGATCTATTATAATACCTGGAGAGGGCGTGGCTCGCCGCAGCAGGTCGCCCCCTGGGGCCTCCAGTGGTACTGTAGCCAAAGAAATCTTGCGGCCCAGAAAGCTTTTTTTTCCTAGAGCGCAATGTAACAAAAACCTGCTCGTGTTCTGCTGAAAGAGCACCTACAGCACCTAGAGCACCTAGAGCACGCCATCACTGTAACGCCATCACCGTAACCCCATCCTCTTAACGCAGCCATCACCGTAACGCCATCAACTTAACGCCATCATCGTAACGCCATCACCGTAACGCCATCACCGTAACGCCATCACCGTAACGCCATCAACTTAACGCCATCCTCGTAACGCCATCCTCGTAACGCAGCCATCACGTAACGCCATCACCGTAACGCCATCATTGCAACGCCATCACCGTAACGCCATCATCGTAACGCAGCCATCACGTAACGCCATCACCGTAACGCCATCCCCGTAACGCCATCACCATAACGCCATCCTCGTAACGCCATCACCGTAACGCCATCATCGTAACGCCATCATCGTAACGCCATCATCGCAACGCCATCCTCGTAACGCCATCATCGTAACGCCATCATCGCAACGCCATCCTCGTAACGCCATCCTCGTAACGCCATCACCGTAACGCCATCCTCGTAACGCCATCCTCGTAACGCCATCACCGTAACGCCATCCTCGTAACGCCATCACCGTAACGCCATCATCGCAACACCATCATCGTAACGCCATCCTCGTAACGCCATCACCGTAACGCCATCATCGCAACACCATCATCGTAACGCCATCACCGTAACGCCATCACCGTAACGCCATCCTCGTAACGCCATCACCGTAACGCCATCCTCGTAACGCCATCACCGTAACGCCATCACCGTAACGCCATCACCGTAACGCCATCACCGTAACGCCATCCTCGTAACGCCATCACCGTAACGCCATCACCGTAACGCCATCCTCGTAACGCCATCACCGTAACGCCATCATTGCAACGCCATTACCGTAACGCCATCATCGTAACGCAGCCATCACGTAACGCCATCACCGTAACGCCATCCCCGTAACGCCATCACCATAACGCCATCCTCGTAACGCCATCACCGTAACGCCATCATCGTAACGCCATCATCGCAACGCCATCCTCGTAACGCCATCCTCGTAACGCCATCCCCGTAACGCCATCACCATAACGCCATCCTCGTAACGCCATCACCGTAACGCCATCATCGTAACGCCATCATCGCAACGCCATCCTCGTAACGCCATCCTCGTAACGCCATCCTCGTAACGCCATCACCGTAACGCCATCATCGCAACACCATCATCGTAACGCCATCCTCGTAACGCCATCACCGTAACGCCATCATCGCAACACCATCATCGTAACGCCATCCTCGTAAGGCCATCACCGTAACGCCATCATCGCAACACCATCATCGTAACGCCATCCTCGTAACGCCATCACCGTTACGCCATCCTCGTAACGCCATCACCGTAACGCCATCACCGTCACGCCATCACCGTAACGCCATCCTCGTAACGCCATCACCGTAACGCCATCCTCGTAACGCCATCACCGTAACGCCATCACCGTAACGCCATCCTCGTAACGCCATCACCGTAACGCCATCCTCGTAACGCCATCACCGTAACGCCATCACCGTAACGCCATCACCGTAACGCCATCCTCGTAACGCCATCACCGTAACGCCATCACCGTAACGCCATCCTCGTAACGCCATCCTCGTAACGCCATCACCGTAACGCCATCACCCAAATGATGCAACATTTACGCTCTTTCTATGCGACATTTTGCACTTATTCTATTTTTTTAAAGGTCCTTCTTCATGCAAAACAATTCAACTTTTTAACTGTATTTTTCTTACCAAAAACTTAACCTCATGATGTCATCGGGTGGTGATTGGAGTTAAGTCATTCAGTCACGTCTGAAGCTACTGTTGCTCGCCTTCACTATTTTAAAGGAGAACTAAGTTCAATTATTACCTTTTTATGATGGTTAAGTATGTTTTTTTGTTACATTTGAAGCGATTGCAAAGGCTGCAATAATGACAGAAGTGGCATAATTTCCTCCACAAACAACAAAATGTCCAGTCTAATTCTGCTAAAAGTGCTGACTATAGTGAATATAGGAAATACATAAGTCTTTTAGTAGTTTGTCTTTTTAATGTGAGTTTTTCACAAAATCCTATTATTAAAACATCAATCGCAAATCTAATCCCAAATGGTTCAGCCTCGCAACATGGCAGAACCCGCAGAGAACGATTCTGATATTTATATTTCAATAAGAAAAAGAAAGAACAAACAAAACAGAAGAAAAGAAGAAGAAAAACTCTTTTGGGCCTGTTCTCTGACAGTGTATTTTCACCAGTGAGCAGCAGGGGGAGCTCCAGCTAAAGCTTCGTTCTGCTTTAGGAAAGCACTTTATGTGTAATCCATTTATATTTTTAGTTTGTGAATTTTGCAAATATAAATGTGTATTTATGAACACGTATAAGTATTGAGTGTTTCTTTAGATCCGTGGTATTTGACACTGATCTAAAAGTGCAGAGCGAGTGTCACGCTTCCCCCGCAGCAACATATTTCATTTGTTTTATTGTTAAAAAGAATAAAAATTAAAAAGGCAACGTGACATTTTGGATCCTACGACTCAAAGTCTGAGTTTGTTCTGTTTCAATAACAGCGAGTACATAGGGGGTAAGTGAAACAGATATTTTCAGATCTCCTCCTGCAGGAAGTCGCCTCACACTCACTTTGAAGATGAATCATTGATGAAAAGAAAAGTCTCTCTCTCTTTCTGCTCTCAATTTCTGTCAGACTATCCTCTCTTTTTCTGCTCTATCCCCTCCTCCCTCCTCGTCTCCTCTTCTCCTCCCTCCTCGTCTCCTCTTCTCCTCCTCCCTCCTCGTCTCCTCTTCTCCTCCTCCCTCCTCCCTCCTCGTCTCCTCTTCCTCTCTTCTCCTCTCCCTCCTCCCTCCTCGTCTCCTCTTCTCTCTTCTCCTCCCCCTCCTCCCTCCTCGTCTCCTCTTCCTCTCTTCTCCTCCCCCTCCTCCCTCCTCGTCTCCTCTTCCTCTCTTCTCCTCTCCCTCCTCCCTCCTCGTCTCCTCTTCTCTCTTCTCCTCCCCCTCCTCCCTCCTCGTCTCCTCTTCCTCTCTTCTCCTCCCCCTCCTCCCTCCTCGTCTCCTCTTCCTCTCTTCTCCTCTCCCTCCTCCCTCCTCGTCTCCTCTTCCTCTCTTCTCCTCCCCCTCCTCCCTCCTCGTCTCCTCTTCCTCTCTTCTCCTCTCCTTCCTTCCTCCTCGTCGCCTCTTCCTCTCTTCTCCTCTCCCTCCTCGTCTCCTCTTCCTCTCTTCTCCTCTCTCCCCTCCCTCCTCGTCTCCTCTTCCTCTCATCTCCTCTCTCCCCTCCCTCCTCATCTCCTCTTCCTCCCTTTTCCTCCCCCTCCTCCCTCCTCGTCTCCTCTTCTCTCTTCTCCTCCCCCTCCTCCCTCCTCGTCTCCTCTTCCTCTCTTCTCCTCCCCCTCCTCCCTCCTCGTCTCCTCTTCCTCTCTTCTCCTCTCCCTCCTCCCTCCTCGTCTCCTCTTCTCTCTTCTCCTCCCCCTCCTCCCTCCTCGTCTCCTCTTCCTCTTTTCTCCTCTCTCCCCTCCCTCCTCGTCTCCTCTTCCTCTCTTCTCCTCTCTCCCCTCCCTCCTCGTCTCCTCTTCCTCTCTTCTCCTCTCTCCCCTCCCTCCTCATCTCCTCTTCCTCCCTTTTCCTCTCCCTCCTCCCTCCTCGTCTCCTCTTCTTCTCTTCTCCTCTCCCTCCTCCCTCCTCGTCTCCTCTTCCTCTCTTCTCCTCCCCCTCCTCCCTCCTCGTCTCCTCTTCCTCTCTTCTCCTCCCCCTCCTCCCTCCTCGTCTCCTCTTCCTCTCTTCTCCCCTCCCTCCTCGTCTCCTCTTCCTCTCTTCTCCTCCCCCTCCTCCCTCCTCGTCTCCTCTTCCTCTCTTTTCCCCTCCCTCCTCGTCTCCTCTTCCTCTCTTCTCCTCCCCCTCCTCCCTCCTCGTCTCCTCTTCCTCTCTTCTCCTCTCCCTCCTCGTCTCCTCTTCCTCTCTTCTCCTCTCTCCCCTCCCTCCTCGTCTCCTCTTCCTCTCTTCTCCTCTCTCCCCTCCCTCCTCGTCTCCTCTTCCTCTCTTCTCCTCTCTCCCCTCCCTCCTCATCTCCTCTTCCTCCCTTTTCCTCTCCCTCCTCGTCTCCTCTTCTCTCTTCTCCTCCCCCTCCTCCCTCCTCGTCACCTCTTCCTCTCTTCTCCTCTCCCTCCTCGTCTCCTCTTCCTCTCTTCTCCTCTCTCCCCTCCCTCCTCGTCTCCTCTTCCTCTCTTCTCCTCTCTCCCCTCCCTCCTCGTCTCCTCTTCCTCTCTTCTCCTCTCTCCCCTCCCTCCTCGTCTCCTCTTCCTCTCTTCTCCTCTCTCCCCTACCTCCTCATCTCCTCTTCCTCCCTTTTCCTCTCCCTCCTCGTCTCCTCTTCCTCTCTTCTCCTCTCTCCCCTCCCTCCTCGTCTCCTCTTCCTCTCTTCTCCTCTCTCCCCTACCTCCTCATCTCCTCTTCCTCCCTTTTCCTCTCCCTCCTCCCTCCTCGTCTCCTCTTCTTCTCTTCTCCTCTCCCTCCTCCCTCCTCGTCTCCTCTTCTTCTCTTCTCCTCTCCCTCCTCCCTCCTCGTCTCCTCTTCCTCTCTTCTCCTCCCCCTCCTCCCACCTCGTCTCCTCTTCCTCTCTTCTCCTCCCCCTCCTCCCACCTCGTCTCCTCTTCCTCTCTTCTCCTCTCCCTCCCCCCTCCTCATCTCCTCTTCTTCTCTTCTCCTCTCCCTCCTCCCTCCTCGTCTCCTCTTCCTCTCTTCTCCTCCCCCTCCTCCCACCTCGTCTCCTCTTCCTCTCTTCTCCTCTCCCTCCTCCCTCCTCGTCTCCTCTTCTTCTCTTCTCCTCTCCCTCCTCCCTCCTCGTCTCCTCTTCCTCTCTTCTCCTCCCCCTCCTCCCACCTCGTCTCCTCTTCCTCTCTTCTCCTCTCCCTCCTCCCTCCTCATCTCCTCTTCTTCTCTTCTCCTCTCCCTCCTCCCTCCTCGTCTCCTCTTCCTCTCTTCTCCTCCCCCTCCTCCCACCTCGTCTCCTCTTCCTCTCTTCTCCTCTCCCTCCTCCCTCCTCGTCTCCTCTTCTTCTCTTCTCCTCTCCCTCCTCCCTCCTCGTCTCCTCTTCCTCTCTTCTCCTCCCCCTCCTCCCACCTCGTCTCCTCTTCCTCTCTTCTCCTCCCCCTCCTCCCACCTCGTCTCCTCTTCCTCTCTTCTCCTCCCCCTCCTCCCTCCTCGTCTCCTCTTCCTCTCTTCTCCTCTCTCCCCTCCCTCCTCGTCTCCTCTTCCTCTCTTCTCCTCCCCCTCCTCCCTCCTCGTCTCCTCTTCCTCTCTTCTCCTCTCTCCCCTCCCACCTCGTCTCCTCTTCCTCTCTTCTCCTCTCTCCCCTCCCACCTCGTCTCCTCTTCCTCTCTTCTCCTCTCCCTCCTCCCTCCTCGTCTCCTCTTCCTCTCTTCCGCTCCTCTATATTGTGGATATTCCGGTCTCTTCCGCTGCTCTCTGGTTTCGTGTCATGTGATCTGTTCTTTTCAGCTCCATCCTGTCCCTTTCTCCTCTCTCTCTCCTTTCTCTGTCCCTCCCTCCTCCCTCCTCTCTCTGTCCCTCCCTCCTCTCTCCCTCCTCTCTCCCTCCTCTCTCTCTCCTCTCTCCTCTCTCTTCTCTCCTCTCTCCCTCCTCTCTCCGCTCTCCTCCCTCCTCTCTCCTCTCTCCTCCCTCCTCTCTCCCTCTTCTCTCCTCTCTCCTCTCTCTCTCCTCTCTCCTCTCTCTGTCCCTCTCTCTCTCTCCCTCTCTCTCCCTCTCTCTCTCTCCCTCTCCTCTCTCCTCTCTCCTCCCTCCTCTCTCCTCTCTCCCTCCTCTCTCCCTCCTCTCTCTCTCCTCTCTCCTCCCTCCTCTTTCCTCTCTCTCTCCTCTCTCCTCACAATGAGAGAGTGGACTGGAAAGGAGTCTTGTTTGGACGATTAGTTTTGTGCAGGTTTTTGGTAGTTTTTCTAATGCAGATGAAATATAATGACGATATATGGCCCACCTCCACTGCCGTTGTCATTGTGACTGTTCAGTATTTCATAAACCAGAGTCCAGAGACGAGGGAAATACGCTCAAATCAAAGACTTCATTTAGTGACGACCGTTGTGAAGCGTCCCCTGATAAACCAGGCACCACGTCTGTGGAGGAGGCGGCTCATCGCGTTAGTGCTGACCTCCCATGATGCTCTGCTTCTCCCCGAGGGGCCAGTGCTGAGGGGCCAACTCTCACCTCCATCTGAGCCATCTGGGGCCGGATCACAGACTCGTTTATTCATCTGGCTCATTATTACTGTGTTTGGTGGGACGATGTGGCGTGCTGATGTGAGACAGGATCAGACTGCGGCGTGTTGATGTGAGACAGGATCAGACTGTGGCGTGTTGATGTGAGACAGGATCAGACTGTGGCGTGCTGATGTGAGACAGGATCAGACTGCGGCGTGTTGATGTGAGACAGGATCAGACTGCGGCGTGTTGATGTGAGACAGGATCAGACTGTGGCGTGCTGATGCTGATGTGAGACAGGATCAGACTGCGGCGTGTTGATGTGAGACAGGATCAGACTGCGGCGTGTTGATGTGAGACAGGATCAGACTGTGGCGTGCTGATGTGAGACAGGATCAGACTGTGGCGTGCTGATGTGAGACAGGATCAGACTGCGGCGTGTTGATGTGAGACAGGATCAGACTGCGGCGTGTTGATGTGAGACAGGATCAGACTGTGGCGTGCTGATGCTGATGTGAGACAGGATCAGACTGTGGCGTGCTGATGTGAGACAGGATCAGACTGCGGCGTGTTGATGTGAGACAGGATCAGACTGTGGCGTGCTGATGTGAGACAGGATCAGACTGCGGCGTGTTGATGTGAGACAGGATCAGACTGCGGCGTGTTGATGTGAGACAGGATCAGACTGTGGCGTGCTGATGTGAGACAGGATCAGACTGTGGCGTGCTGATGTGAGACAGGATCAGACTGCGGCGTGTTGATGTGAGACAGGATCAGACTGCGGCGTGTTGATGTGAGACAGGATCAGACTGCGGCGTGTTGATGTGAGACAGGATCAGACTGCGGCGTGCTGATGTGAGACAGGATCAGACTGCGGCGTGTTGATGTGAGACAGGATCAGACTGTGGCGTGCTGATGTGAGACAGGATCAGACTGTAGCGTGCTGATGTGAGACAGGATCAGACTGTGGCGTGCTGATGTGAGACAGGATCAGACTGCGGCGTGCTGATGTGAGACAGGATCAGACTGTGGCGTGCTGATGCTGATGTGAGACAGGATCAGACTGTGGTGTGCTGATGCTGATGTGAGACAGGATCAGACTGTGGCGTGCTGATGTGAGACAGGATCAGACTGCGGCGTGTTGATGTGAGACAGGATCAGACTGCGGCGTGTTGATGTGAGACAGGATCAGACCGCGGCGTGCTGATGCTGATGTAAGACAGGATCAGACCGCGGCGTGCTGATGCTGATGTGAGACAGGATCAGACTGTGGCGTGCTGATGCTGATGTGAGACAGGATCAGACTGCGGCGTGTTGATGTGAGACAGGATCAGACCGCGGCGTGCTGATGTGAGACAGGATCAGACTGCGGCGTGTTGATGTGAGACAGGATCAGACTGCGGCGTGTTGATGTGAGACAGGATCAGACTGTGGCGTGCTGATGTGAGACAGGATCAGACTGCGGCGTGCTGATGTGAGACAGGATCAGACTGCGGCGTGTTGATGTGAGACAGGATCAGACCGCGGCGTGCTGATGCTGATGTGAGACAGGATCAGACTGTGGCGTGTTGATTTGAGACAGGATCAGACTGTGGCGTGCTGATGTGAGACAGGATCAGACTGCGGCGTGCTGATGCTGATGTGAGACAGGATCAGACTGTGGCGTGCTGATGCTGATGTGAGACAGGATCAGACTGTGGCGTGTTGATGTGAGACAGGATCAGACTGCGGCGTGTTGATGTGAGACAGGATCAGACCGCGGCGTGTTGATGTGAGACAGGATCAGACTGTGGCGTGCTGATGTGAGACAGGATCAGACTGCGGCGTGTTGATGTGAGACAGGATCAGACTGCGGCGTGTTGATGTGAGACAGGATCAGACTGCGGCGTGTTGATGTGAGACAGGATCAGACCGCGGCGTGCTGATGCTGATGTAAGACAGGATCAGACCGCGGCGTGCTGATGTGAGACAGGATCAGACTGTGGCGTGTTGATGTGAGACAGGATCAGACTGTGGCGTGCTGATGTGAGACAGGATCAGACTGCGGCGTGCTGATGTGAGACAGGATCAGACTGTGGCGTGTTGATGTGAGACAGGATCAGACTGTGGCGTGCTGATGTGAGACAGGATCAGACTGTGGCGTGCTGATGTGAGACAGGATCAGACTGTGGCGTGCTGATGCTGATGTGAGACAGGATCAGACTGCGGCGTGCTGATGTGAGACAGGATCAGACTGCGGCGTGCTGATGTGAGACAGGATCAGACTGCGGCGTGCTGATGTGAGACAGGATCAGACTGTGGCGTGCTGATGTGAGACAGGATCAGACTGCGGCGTGCTGATGTGAGACAGGATCAGACTGTGGCGTGCTGATGCTGATGTGAGACAGGATCAGACTGTGGCGTGCTGATGCTGATGTGAGACAGGATCAGACTGTGGCGTGCTGATGTGAGACAGGATCAGACTGCGGCGTGTTGATGTGAGACAGGATCAGACTGCGGCGTGTTGATGTGAGACAGGATCAGACCGCGGCGTGCTGATGCTGATGTAAGACAGGATCAGACCGCGGCGTGCTGATGCTGATGTGAGACAGGATCAGACTGTGGCGTGCTGATGTGAGACAGGATCAGACTGCGGCGTGTTGATGTGAGACAGGATCAGACTGTGGCGTGTTGATGTGAGACAGGATCAGACCGCGGCGTGTTGATGTGAGACAGGATCAGACTGTGGCGTGCTGATGTGAGACAGGATCAGACTGCGGCGTGCTGATGCTGATGTGAGACAGGATCAGACTGTGGCGTGTTGATGTGAGACAGGATCAGACTGTGGCGTGCTGATGTGAGACAGGATCAGACTGCGGCGTGCTGATGCTGATGTGAGACAGGATCAGACTGTGGCGTGCTGATGCTGATGTGAGACAGGATCAGACTGTGGCGTGTTGATGTGAGACAGGATCAGACTGCGGCGTGTTGATGTGAGACAGGATCAGACCGCGGCGTGTTGATGTGAGACAGGATCAGACTGTGGCGTGCTGATGTGAGACAGGATCAGACTGCGGCGTGTTGATGTGAGACAGGATCAGACTGCGGCGTGTTGATGTGAGACAGGATCAGACCGCGGCGTGTTGATGTGAGACAGGATCAGACTGCGGCGTGTTGATGTGAGACAGGATCAGACCGCGGCGTGCTGATGCTGATGTGAGACAGGATCAGACTGCGGCGTGCTGATGTGAGACAGGATCAGACTGTGGCGTGTTGATGTGAGACAGGATCAGACTGTGGCGTGCTGATGTGAGACAGGATCAGACTGTGGCGTGCTGATGCTGATGTGAGACAGGATCAGACTGCGGCGTGTTGATGTGAGACAGGATCAGACTGCGGCGTGCTGATGTGAGACAGGATCAGACTGCGGCGTGTTGATGTGAGACAGGATCAGACCGCGGCGTGTTGATGTGAGACAGGATCAGACTGTGGCGTGCTGATGCTGACGTGAGACAGGATCAGACTGCGGCGTGTTGATGTGAGACAGGATCAGACTGCGGCGTGCTGATGTGAGACAGGATCAGACCGCGGCGTGCTGATGTGAGACAGGATCAGACTGTGGCGTGCTGATGCTGATGTGAGACAGGATCAGACCGCGGCGTGCTGATGTGAGACAGGATCAGACTGCGGCGTGCTGATGTGAGACAGGATCAGACTGCGGCGTGCTGATGTGAGACAGGATCAGACTGCGGCGTGCTGATGTGAGACAGGATCAGACTGTGGCGTGCTGATGCTGATGTGAGACAGGATCAGACTGCGGCGTGTTGATGTGAGACAGGATCAGACTGCGGCGTGCTGATGTGAGACAGGATCAGACCGCGGCGTGCTGATGTGAGACAGGATCAGACTGTGGCGTGCTGATGCTGATGTGAGACAGGATCAGACCGCGGCGTGCTGATGTGAGACAGGATCAGACTGCGGCGTGCTGATGTGAGACAGGATCAGACTGCGGCGTGCTGATGTGAGACAGGATCAGACTGTGGCGTGCTGATGCTGATGTGAGACAGGATCAGACTGCGGCGTGTTGATGTGAGACAGGATCAGACTGCGGCGTGCTGATGTGAGACAGGATCAGACCGCGGCGTGCTGATGTGAGACAGGATCAGACTGTGGCGTGCTGATGCTGATGTGAGACAGGATCAGACCGCGGCGTGCTGATGTGAGACAGGATCAGACTGCGGCGTGCTGATGTGAGACAGGATCAGACTGCGGCGTGCTGATGTGAGACAGGATCAGACTGCGGCGTGCTGATGTGAGACAGGATCAGACTGTGGCGTGCTGATGCTGATGTGAGACAGGATCAGACTGCGGCGTGTTGATGTGAGACAGGATCAGACTGCGGCGTGCTGATGTGAGACAGGATCAGACCGCGGCGTGCTGATGTGAGACAGGATCAGACTGTGGCGTGCTGATGCTGATGTGAGACAGGATCAGACCGCGGCGTGCTGATGTGAGACAGGATCAGACTGCGGCGTGCTGATGTGAGACAGGATCAGACTGCGGCGTGCTGATGTGAGACAGGATCAGACTGCGGCGTGCTGATGTGAGACAGGATCAGACTGCGGCGTGTTGATGTGAGACAGGATCAGACCGCGGCGTGCTGATGCTGATGTGAGACAGGATCAGACTGTGGTGTGCTGATGCTGATGTGAGACAGGATCAGACTGTGGCGTGCTGATGTGAGACAGGATCAGACTGCGGCGTGTTGATGTGAGACAGGATCAGACTGCGGCGTGTTGATGTGAGACAGGATCAGACCGCGGCGTGCTGATGCTGATGTAAGACAGGATCAGACCGCGGCGTGCTGATGCTGATGTGAGACAGGATCAGACTGTGGCGTGCTGATGCTGATGTGAGACAGGATCAGACTGCGGCGTGTTGATGTGAGACAGGATCAGACCGCGGCGTGCTGATGTGAGACAGGATCAGACTGCGGCGTGTTGATGTGAGACAGGATCAGACTGCGGCGTGTTGATGTGAGACAGGATCAGACTGTGGCGTGCTGATGTGAGACAGGATCAGACTGCGGCGTGCTGATGTGAGACAGGATCAGACTGCGGCGTGTTGATGTGAGACAGGATCAGACCGCGGCGTGCTGATGCTGATGTGAGACAGGATCAGACTGTGGCGTGTTGATTTGAGACAGGATCAGACTGTGGCGTGCTGATGTGAGACAGGATCAGACTGCGGCGTGCTGATGCTGATGTGAGACAGGATCAGACTGTGGCGTGCTGATGCTGATGTGAGACAGGATCAGACTGTGGCGTGTTGATGTGAGACAGGATCAGACTGCGGCGTGTTGATGTGAGACAGGATCAGACCGCGGCGTGTTGATGTGAGACAGGATCAGACTGTGGCGTGCTGATGTGAGACAGGATCAGACTGCGGCGTGTTGATGTGAGACAGGATCAGACTGCGGCGTGTTGATGTGAGACAGGATCAGACTGCGGCGTGTTGATGTGAGACAGGATCAGACCGCGGCGTGCTGATGCTGATGTAAGACAGGATCAGACCGCGGCGTGCTGATGTGAGACAGGATCAGACTGTGGCGTGTTGATGTGAGACAGGATCAGACTGTGGCGTGCTGATGTGAGACAGGATCAGACTGCGGCGTGCTGATGTGAGACAGGATCAGACTGTGGCGTGTTGATGTGAGACAGGATCAGACTGTGGCGTGCTGATGTGAGACAGGATCAGACTGTGGCGTGCTGATGTGAGACAGGATCAGACTGTGGCGTGCTGATGCTGATGTGAGACAGGATCAGACTGCGGCGTGCTGATGTGAGACAGGATCAGACTGCGGCGTGCTGATGTGAGACAGGATCAGACTGCGGCGTGCTGATGTGAGACAGGATCAGACTGTGGCGTGCTGATGTGAGACAGGATCAGACTGCGGCGTGCTGATGTGAGACAGGATCAGACTGTGGCGTGCTGATGCTGATGTGAGACAGGATCAGACTGTGGCGTGCTGATGCTGATGTGAGACAGGATCAGACTGTGGCGTGCTGATGTGAGACAGGATCAGACTGCGGCGTGTTGATGTGAGACAGGATCAGACTGCGGCGTGTTGATGTGAGACAGGATCAGACCGCGGCGTGCTGATGCTGATGTAAGACAGGATCAGACCGCGGCGTGCTGATGCTGATGTGAGACAGGATCAGACTGTGGCGTGCTGATGTGAGACAGGATCAGACTGCGGCGTGTTGATGTGAGACAGGATCAGACTGTGGCGTGTTGATGTGAGACAGGATCAGACCGCGGCGTGTTGATGTGAGACAGGATCAGACTGTGGCGTGCTGATGTGAGACAGGATCAGACTGCGGCGTGCTGATGCTGATGTGAGACAGGATCAGACTGTGGCGTGTTGATGTGAGACAGGATCAGACTGTGGCGTGCTGATGTGAGACAGGATCAGACTGCGGCGTGCTGATGCTGATGTGAGACAGGATCAGACTGTGGCGTGCTGATGCTGATGTGAGACAGGATCAGACTGTGGCGTGTTGATGTGAGACAGGATCAGACTGCGGCGTGTTGATGTGAGACAGGATCAGACCGCGGCGTGTTGATGTGAGACAGGATCAGACTGTGGCGTGCTGATGTGAGACAGGATCAGACTGCGGCGTGTTGATGTGAGACAGGATCAGACTGCGGCGTGTTGATGTGAGACAGGATCAGACCGCGGCGTGTTGATGTGAGACAGGATCAGACTGCGGCGTGTTGATGTGAGACAGGATCAGACCGCGGCGTGCTGATGCTGATGTGAGACAGGATCAGACTGCGGCGTGCTGATGTGAGACAGGATCAGACTGTGGCGTGTTGATGTGAGACAGGATCAGACCGCGGCGTGCTGATGCTGATGTGAGACAGGATCAGACTGCGGCGTGCTGATGTGAGACAGGATCAGACTGTGGCGTGCTGATGTGAGACAGGATCAGACTGTGGCGTGCTGATGCTGATGTGAGACAGGATCAGACTGCGGCGTGTTGATGTGAGACAGGATCAGACTGCGGCGTGCTGATGTGAGACAGGATCAGACTGCGGCGTGTTGATGTGAGACAGGATCAGACCGCGGCGTGTTGATGTGAGACAGGATCAGACTGTGGCGTGCTGATGCTGATGTGAGACAGGATCAGACTGCGGCGTGTTGATGTGAGACAGGATCAGACTGCGGCGTGCTGATGTGAGACAGGATCAGACCGCGGCGTGCTGATGTGAGACAGGATCAGACTGTGGCGTGCTGATGCTGATGTGAGACAGGATCAGACTGCGGCGTGCTGATGTGAGACAGGATCAGACTGCGGCCTGCTGATGTGAGACAGGATCAGACTGCGGCGTGCTGATGTGAGACAGGATCAGACTGTGGCGTGCTGATGCTGATGTGAGACAGGATCAGACTGCGGCGTGTTGATGTGAGACAGGATCAGACTGCGGCGTGCTGATGTGAGACAGGATCAGACCGCGGCGTGCTGATGTGAGACAGGATCAGACTGTGGCGTGCTGATGCTGATGTGAGACAGGATCAGACCGCGGCGTGCTGATGTGAGACAGGATCAGACTGCGGCGTGCTGATGTGAGACAGGATCAGACTGCGGCGTGCTGATGTGAGACAGGATCAGACTGCGGCGTGCTGATGTGAGACAGGATCAGACTGTGGCGTGCTGATGCTGATGTGAGACAGGATCAGACTGCGGCGTGTTGATGTGAGACAGGATCAGACTGCGGCGTGCTGATGTGAGACAGGATCAGACTGCGGCGTGCTGATGTGAGACAGGATCAGACTGTGGCGTGCTGATGCTGATGTGAGACAGGATCAGACTGCGGCGTGCTGATGTGAGACAGGATCAGACTGCGGCGTGCTGATGTGAGACAGGATCAGACCGCGGCGTGCTGATGTGAGACAGGATCAGACTGTGGCGTGCTGATGCTGATGTGAGACAGGATCAGACCGCGGCGTGCTGATGTGAGACAGGATCAGACCGCGGCGTGCTGATGTGAGACAGGATCAGACTGCGGCGTGCTGATGTGAGACAGGATCAGACTCGTACCTTCACGTTCCGGACTCAGGACTCTCTTCTCACCTCTGTTTAGTCTCCATGGAAACGAGGGCGTAGGAAAGGAGGAGGCGAGTCACTTCCTGACACGTCTCTCGCACGTGTGAGGGACACATGTCATTGTCCTCTAAAGACAAGAGAGTAAAGAACTATTATTATTATTTGAAGAGTATTTAAGATTTAAACTCATTTTGCACCAGTGATGTCATCGTTTGAGTTATTGTGAGAATAATTATTATGTTTATTATTAACGCCTCGTCCCAAATGTTCTTCGCTTCTCGTTTCCCGCTCACATCGTCCTCAGTGTCATCCATACAAACCAGATCTTTACATTTGAGTTTAGTTCAAGATGAAGAGACTTAACGACTTAAAACACTAAAATCGTCACATTTCTCTAATTGAACAAAAAAAATACTTAATTTTGTTCAAAAATTTTGACTTTTCTGAGTTTTAAAGTGAAGCCTGATATTTGAAGTCTAAATTAAAAACTCATCTTTTCAGCATTGCCAATGTCCAAAGTGTGTGTTTAAAGTGTGTGTGTTTAAAGTGTGTGTGTTTAAAGTGTGTGTGTTTAAAGTGTGTGTGTTTAAAGTGTGTGTGTTTAAAGTGTGTGTGTTTAAAGTGTGTGTTTAAAGTGTGTGTTTAAAGTGTGTGTGTGTGTTTAAAGTGTGTGTTTAAAGTGTGTGTGTGTTTAAAGTGTGTGTTTAAAGTGTGTGTTTAAAGTGTGTGTTTAAAGTGTGTGTGTTTAAAGTGTGTGTTTAAAGTGTGTGTGTTTAAAGTGTGTGTTTAAAGTGTGTGTGTGTGTGTGTTTAAAGTGTGTGTGTTTAAAGTGTGTGTTTAAAGTGTGTGTTTAAAGTGTGTGTGTTTAAAGTGTGTGTTTAAAGTGTGTGTGTGTGTGTTTAAAGTGTGTCTGTGTGTGTACTATTACTACTACTACTACTTCTACTTCTACTATTACTACTACTACTACTTCTACTACTACTTCTACTACTACTTCTACTACTACTACTACTACTACTACTACTTCTACTACTACTACTACTACTACTACTTCTACTACTACTACTACTACTACTACTACTACTACTACTACTACTACTTCTACTACTACTACTACTTCTACTACTACTACTACTACTGCATAATTTCAGTGTTAATTTGATCATTATCGTGAATAATTTACTTCGTTATTGCACATTTTACACCTAAACCGTTACATTTTCATCAAATAAATGTAAAAGCCTCATCACCAACACCACACCTGTCTGTTGCCGTGGAGACCGCCTCGTCGTCGCACCTGTCCGTTGCCGTGGAGACGGGTCCCTGGCTGCACAGCTGTGAGGATGACATCACCTCTCTGAATGTTGCTCCTCATAATATTTATAGCGGCTGAGCTCACACAGTCTGGGAAAAAAACTGAAGAAGTTACTCACGCGATGCCCGCCGCACCCGCCGCACCCGCCGCACCTGCCGCCTCCCCCGTCGCCATGGAGATGTCATGTCTTCAATCACACATGCGTTACAGGGTCGCATTGAGCCAGGTCTAAGCAGGTCTTAAAGTTACACCATGAACTTAAACTGAAACAGGTTTATTTTATACCTTGAAAACATTCTTGCACCGAACAGAGGCTCCTGGTGGCTCCTGGTGGCTCCTGGTGGCTCCTGGTGGCTCCTGGTGGCTCCTGGTGGCTCCTGGTGGCTCCTGGTGGCTCCTGGTGGCTCTTGTGCTCATCTCCATGGAGATATGAGTTTTGCCACACCATGTTGTGGTGGTAATGTTTTGCCGTCAATCAAATGTACATTACAACTATGATTATTACGAACTGATGTAATCCCTCAGTGGTCCAGCAGGGGTCATCTGTGTAACTGAGCAAAGATGAACATGAACTCTTGAGTGCGCTGAAGGTGCACGCTGAAGGTGCACGCTGAAGGTGCACGCTGAAGGTGCACGCTGAAGGTGCACGCTGAAGGTGCACGCTGAAGGTGCACGCTGAAGGTGCACGCTGAAGGTGCACGCTGAAGGTGCACGCTGAAGGTGCACGCTGAAGGTGCACGCTGAAGGTGCACATTGAGGGTGCACGTTCAGGTTCATAGTAAAAGTCACAGTCAAACCTGCTCTAAAACAGCTTTAATGAACCAGGACTAAATGACTTCGCCCCAAAACACCGCGTTCGAGACGCCGCTTTCTTGTAGCCGTAGTTGTAGTAGTAGTAGTTATAGTAGGCAAGGCAAGGCAAGTTTATTTGTAGAGCACATTTCATACACAAGGCAATTCAAAGTGCTTCACAGCAGGAAAAATGCATTCAAATCACAAAGAAATTACAGAAACAGAAATACAATAAAATTAACTAAATTAAAAATTATCAATCCAACTGATTTTCTAAACTAATAAAATCACAAACAAAAGAGAAGAGTGCAAAGAAAAAATCCCTTCAGTCATATGCGCAGCTAAACAAAACTGTTTTTAGCTTAGATTTGAACATTGTCAGAGTAGAACCTGTCTCACATCTTCAGGAAGACTGTTCCAGATTTTAGCTGCATAAAACTGAAACGCAGATTCCCCATGTTTAGTCCTGACTCTGGCACCAGCAGGAGGCCGGTCCATGTTTAGTCCTGACTCTGGGCACCAGCAGGAGGCCGGTCCATGTTTAGTCCTGACTCTGGGCACCAGCAGGAGGCCGGTCCCTGAGGTCCTCAGAGTCCGAGATGGTTCATATGGCACTAACATATCCAAGATGTACTTTGGTGCTAGGCCATGGAGAGACTTGTACACAAGCAGAGCTGCTTTAAAGTCTCTTCTCTGAGCCACAGGGAGCCAGTGCAGAGACCTGAGAACAGGACTAATGTGATCATACTTCCTGGTTCTAGTCAGGACCCGAGCAGCAGCGTTCTGGATGTACTGCAGCTGTTTTACAACTCGTTTGGAGAGACCAGTGAGCAGGCCGTTACAGTAGTCTAATCTACTGGAGACAAACGCGTGGATAAGTCTCTCTAAATCTGGTTTTGACAGTATATTTTTGATTTTGGCAATGTTTTTTAGATGGTAAAAAGCTGCTGATGTTATTGATTTGACGTGGCTATTAAAGTTCAAGTCTGAGTCCATTATTACCCCCAGATTTCTAATTTGGTTTGTAGGTTTTAGAGCGAGACTCTGGAGGTGACAGCTAACACTTTCTCTTTGTTTCTTTGGGCCAAAAACGATTATTTCAGTCTTGTCTGAGTTCAGCTGGAGAAAGTTGTTTTGCATCCACACACTGATCTGTTTGATGCAGTGACAGAGTGAATCTACTGGTCCATAGTCACCTGCCGATAGTGAAACATAGATCTGAGTGTCGTCTGCATAATTGTGATAGGACACATTTTCACTGCGTATCAACTGACCCAACGGCAGCATGTAGAGGTTGAACAGAAGGGGACCCAGGACTGACCCTTGGGGCACTCCACAGGTCAGGGTCATGTGGTCTGAGACACAGCTACCAATTTCAACAAAGTACTTCCTGTCTTCCAGATAGGACCTTAACCAGTTTAGGGCAGTGCCAGTGATGCCCACCCAGTCCTCTAGTCTCTGTAAGAGGACCCCATGATCGACAGTGTCAAAAGCAGCATCAGATCTAACAGAATTAAGACTGAGGCTTTGCCCGTGTCAGTGTTCAGGCGGATGTCATTTGTCACCTTGACAAGAGCAGTCTCAGTGCTGTGATGAGGTCTAAAACCTGACTGAAAAACATCAAATGAGTTGTTTATTAAGAGGAAATCTGTGAGCTGTTGGTAAACAACCTTTTCAAGGACTTTGCCCCAAAATGGCAGATTAGAGATGGGCCGGTAATGACTCAGTACTGCGGCATCAAGACTGCTCTTCTTTAGGAGAGGCTTTATGACCGCAGTTTTCAAAGGCATTGGGAATGTTCCAGATTGAAGCGACATGTTAACTATGTGAGTGAATGGTGCTAACAAACTGTTCAGCACAGACTTTAGAAATCTGGTGGGTAACACATCAAGGCAGCATGTAGATGAACGCAGACTGGTGATCTCATGGAAAGTTTTGTCAGTTACTGGTGCAAAGTGAGTTAGCTCTAAGTGTCTTGGTGGTTTTAGGGTAATTTTTTGCATTGTGGGATTTATAGCATTTTTAATGCCCTGAACTTTGTCATTAAAGAATAATGCAAACTCATTACACTTGGATGTGGAAATGAGTTCTAACGGCAGCTGAGCTGGAGGGTTTGTTAATCTGTTTACTGTGGCAAACAGGACACGCGAGTTGTTACTGCAGCTTCCAATTATTTCAGAAAAATATCTTTCCCTAGTTCTACATAAGATTAGGTTGTACATGTTCAGCTTTTCTTTGTAAATCTCTTTTTGAACCTGGAGCTTTGACTTGCGCCATTTCCGTTCGGCCCTGCGGCACTCCCTTTTCTGTGCCCTGACCGAATCATCATTTCTCCACGGCGCCTTCTGCTTATTTTTAACCATTTTAGCCTTTATAGGGGCGATGGTGTCCAGAACATTCAAAACACTAGATGTAACAGAGTTCAACAAATCATTTACATTAGAACATGAGACATTTTCAAAGTTTATCATTTCCATAAACAGTGCACCTGTGCCATCACTTATGTGTCTCCTCTGAACAACTGCAGGACCAACCGGAGGTTGGGGAGAAACAGACAGGTCAAAGAAGACACAGAAATGATCAGACAGAGCAACATCGATCACATTAACATTTGAAATATTTACCCCCTTTGTAATTATGAGACCTAGAGTGTGTCCTTTGCTGTGGGTGGGGCCTCTCACATGCTGAGTAAGACTGAAGGTTTCAAGGACAGCATCAAGCTCTTTAGCGTTTCTGTCACAAATATTATCAACATGCACATTGAAATCACCTGTAATGACCAAACCATCAAACTCTGTGCATATGACTGAGAGCATCTCAGTAAAATCATCAATAAAACTTTGGCAGTGCTGGGGAGGCTTGTATAAAACAATGAAGAGAATGGATGGAGACCGTTTTAGCTCCATTTTAAAGGATACATACTCAAATGATGAAAATACCCCAAAAGACAACCTGCGGGTAATTATTTCATCTCTAAAGACAGCACAGACTCCACCCCCTTTTTTGTTTTCTCGTGTTTCAGATTCAAACTTAAAGTTGGGTGGAGCAGATTCTATCAGAACTACATTTCCTGTGTTTTTGTCAAGCCATGTTTCAGTTAAAAACATAAAATCAAGATTATAAGAAGAAATAAAATTATTAATTAAGAGAGATTTGTTACATAAGGATCTGACATTTAGCACAGCAAGTTTCAGACTAGTTTCAGTGAGACTGGGCTTTATCTTTTCACAGGGAATATGAATCACATTTCTCAGATTGGGCCTGACTCGCATTTTGTTTTTCCATCTGTGTGATGATGTGACTACAGAAATAGCACTAGGGGGGGCTCTTTTTACATAGGGCCCCGGGTTGGTTTGATTTTTAATGTGACAATAAGTCCCGGCAACGCTGAGACCCAGTGCATCCTAGCTATGGGAGATACCAGGTGAAAGACGAGGTTGGATGGATGGTGGGGCTTTTGTAGCCAAGGAGAGTTTGGGACCAGGTGAGAGGCGAGGGGGGATGGGTGGTATAGCCCTTGCTATATTGGGCGTGAGTGGAGCCATCTTAATGCCTGATTTGATCAGACTTTCAAAATGGCTGGGAAGGCCCATGGGTGAGAGTGGAGATGAGAAGGAGAATGATGAATCTTTAGTGGGAGTAGATGTTGCAGGGGGAACCCAGGGCTGGTGTGAAGGCAGGGGCGATGACAGGGATGTTGTTGGGCTTGTCACAGATGGGTCCAAGGCCTTTGAAGATTGTTCCTTTGCTGGAGGCGGTGGAGGTGAATGTGGAGCAGCTGGAGCTGAATCCTTTGCTGGTGGTGGTGGAGCAGCTGCTGATGAATCCTTTGGTGCAGGCTGAGGTTGTGGTGCTTTTGATGTTGAAACATTGGCTCGGTCTCTGGCTGATGGAGCAGGAATTCTTCTCTCATTCCTCTCTTCTCTAACTATCTGCTCAGGACCCTGTCCAGGCCCAGTCCCATGCCTCAGAGCGTGGAGCAGGTTCTCTATCAGCACCCTCACTCCACTTCTGCATAGGTGGGGGCCATTTCTCTTAAACAGGTCCTCTCGTTTCCAGAATAGATAGAAGTTCTCAATGTAGTGTAGTCCTCTAGGGGTACACTCTTTGGACAGCCATGTGTTCAGCTGAAGAAGCCGGCTAAACTTGTTTATCCTCCTGTCGATGTTTGGAAGAAGTCCACTTATGAATGTTTTGATTTCCATTTTATCAAGCACGTGGAATAACTTCAAGAAGTCTTTTTTCAAAACTTCAGTCTGTTCCCGCCGCATGTCCACTGCACCCACGTGCACAATCAGCTGTTTAGCTCCTCCATGCTTAGCCATAATATTTGGAAGGAGTGACGTTATCTCAGAAACAGTGGCGCTTGGAAAAGAATGTGTGTTTATATTTTCATGCGTCACGTGACTTATCGCGCCGTCCCCAACTAAAACAATCTGCGTGACCTTGGAAGATCCTCCTCGCTGTATTTTGGCCACGTCATCTTTCCTTTTTTCATTTAATTCCATCTCTGAAAGTGGTAAAAATCTGTTGGTGAGCTGTATTTTAGGCGACTTCACGTTATCTTTGTATCGTTTAGGCTTTTCTCCAAGTTTGTTCCAAGAAACAGCCTGGTCTTTCTGGTTTTTAGACAGTTTTGGAAACGACACAGAGTCACTGTGGTTTAGGTTGAAAGTAGCAGTTTTTCTTGTAAAAAGTGTGCTCTTCTTACCGTCGGTTGACACAGGAATGGTATCGTGAAGAACTTTTTCAGATTCCAAAACAAATATCCGTGTTTTCAGCTCATTAATTTCTTGTTGATATTTCCGACAGCGTTCACAGTCTTTCTCCCTTCTTCTCCCGGACATGTCGCTGGCGTCAGATATGTCGTTAAAACTGGAAAAAATGTTCTTAAAATCCTTGGTTTACTTGAAAAAGTCTAAAGCAAAAATGTTTGGAAGACAAAAACTGATTAAAAAGCAAAATAAATAAGGAAAGCAGCGATAGCAAGCGGAGCGAGCAAAAAAGCGTGTGCACTCTTCGGAAGCAGGAAAATGTAAAGTAGTAATAGTAGTAGTAGTAGTAGTAGAAGTAGTAGTAGTAGTAGTTGTAATTGTAGTAGTAGTAGTTGTAGTTGTAGTTGTAGTTGTAGTAGTAGTAGTTGTAGTTGTAGTTGTAGTTGTAGTAGTTGTAGTTGTAGTTGTAGTAGTAGTAGTTGTAGTTGTAGTAGTTGTAGTTGTAATTGTAGTAGTAGTAGTTGTAGTTGTAGTTGTAGTTGTAGTAGTAGTAGTTGTAGTTGTAGTTGTAGTAGTAGTAGTTGTAGTTGTAGTAGTTGTAGTTGTAATTGTAGTTGTAGTAAGTAAGTAAGTAAGTAAATTTTATTTATATAGCACCTTTCACAGACAGAGGTCACAAAGTGCTTCACAAAACACAGAATAAAACAATAAAAACACAAAGAAATTTACAGTGAACAAAACATATACAACAATATACAGTAGAATCAGTCCGTAAAACAAGTGCATTTAAAAGGCTTGACTAAATAAAAAGGTTTTAAGCTGACCCTTAAAAGCAGTAACTGAGTCCAGTGACCGTAGGGAGAACGGAAGATCGTTCCAGAGTCTGGGGGCAACAGCCTGGAAGGATCTGTCTCCTCTGGTCCGAAAACGAGTGCGAGGAACCAACAACAGTTTCTGGTCCAAGGACCTTAGTGAGCGAGAGGGAGCGTACGGTTTAATCAGATCACTGATGTACGATGGGACCTGACCATTTAAAGCTCTAAATGTCAGAACAAGGATTTTAAACTGTATCCGGTAGGAGACCGGCTCCAGTGAAGGGCTTTAAGAATGGGTGAAATGTGGCCCTTCCATTTGTGCGGGTTAAGATCCTCGCTGCAGAGTTCTGGACCAGCTGCAGACGAGAGAGTTCCTTCTTGTTAAGACCGGAAAACAAACTGTTACAATCGTCTAAACGTGAAGACACAAAAGCATGAATTATAAGTTCCAGGTCATTTTGAGACACCATTTTCCTGAGCTTACAGATTTTCCTCAACTGAAAGAAACAGTTCCTCGTCAACAGCTGGAGTGGTGCTCTAAAGACATGTCTTTGTCAAAGACAACACCCAAGTTTCTAAGACTTGGTTTAGCAGTCTGGCCTAAAACACCCAAGTGCTGGTTTATCCCTGGAATGACATCATCAGGGGCAATAATCAGAGTTTCTGTTTTGTCAGCATTTAGCTGCAGAGTTTTGACTCAGCCATTGTTTTATTTGCACTAAACAACTGACCAATGAGTTCAGCTTCTGGATCTCAGAAGGTTTAAAAGAGCTGAATACCGTCATGAACAGGTGGTAGGACACATCACTAAACTCTTTAATGATCATTCCCAGGGGAATTATATAAAGCAGAAATAAGACGGGACCCAAGACGGAGCCCTGAGGAACTCCACACAACAGATCAGCTGAGTCGGACATTATTTGGTTTGCAGCAACACTAAAGCTCCGACCGGATAAATATGAGGAAAACCAATGAAGAACTGACCCCGATAGTCCAATCAGGTCCCTCAGTCTGTTCAACAGGATATGATGGTCGACAGTGTCAAAGGTCAACCGTGCAGACAGATCCAACAGAACTAAAACCGTGCATGTTCCAGAATCAGCAGACATCATAATGTCACTGGACACTTTCAACAATGCGGTTTCCGTAGAATGATGTTTGCGGAAACCAGATTGAAAAGAGTCGTGAATGTTAGACTGATCAAGGAAATCTGACAATTGTTCAGAGCCACATTCTCTAGGATCTGGGACATGAACGGGAGCTTTGATATGGGTCTGAAACTTTTGGGGTCTGTCGGGTCCAAGTTAGTTTTTTTCAGTAAAGGCTCAACTATGGCATGTTTAAATGGAGCAGGAAACACACCGGGAGAAAGAGAGAGATTTACCATTTTGGTCCCCCAGGGGCCAATAACATCAAACACTTTGAGGAAGAGCCTGCAGGGAAGGGCATCTGATGTACAAGAGGAGGGTTTCATCTTGGTCACCAGAGCTGAGATGTCCTCTAGAGTGACAGGCTTAAAAGAAGACCAGTTTTGGGAAACAGGCTCCACAGAAACAGGTTTATCAGACAATGGGAGTGGGATTTGGTCTTTGATCATCTTGATCTTATCGATAAAGAACATGAGGAATTCATTGCTTTGCAGGAAACAGAAGTCACTGCAGCTGAAGGACAAACAATAGAATTTATAGTGTCAAACAACACTTTGGGGTTTTTCTTGTTGGATGTTATTAGCTGACGGAAGTAATCAGATCTGGAACTTTCCATCATTTCATTGTAAGATGACACAAGCTCTCTGAGGTGTAACCTATGACCTCAAGACTGGAGGTTTTCCACAGACGCTCAGTTTTCCGACATAGTCTCTTTAGGTTTAGGATATCTTCATTTATCCAAGGACAAGCTTTTTCTGTGATGACAGAGTGGATTTTACAGGTGCCACCTGATCTAAAATGGATAAACATTGGCTGTTAAAGGAATTAATTAAACTGTCCACATCAAGACAGAAATTGTTTTTAGTCTAAAAATAAAATAGAAGGAATTTCACTCTTCAACTGTTTCTAAAATACTTAAAAAATACATTTTTAACCTTCCGGTGAACGGTGTACGCGCGCACGTGACCCTCATGAACGAGCCTCAGGAGAACACGTGACGGAAACTAAACACAAACAGAAGAATGTGACGAGACGAGAGCACGAGACACGTAAGTTGTGTTTGTATGTCATTCCTCACGTTTCACACATTGTTCCATATGAAGTGTAAAACAACGATTACACAGTTAACACGAGTTAACACGAGCTAACACGAGCTAACGTAAGCTAAAGTTTAGCTACACAAAGATGCAACAACACGTCGTGATGGCTCGTGCTTCTGCAAATAAATAACTAATTATTTCTCTTACTAAATGTTCTAAGAGACAAAAGGTTAAGCACAGATCAAGGAAAACTAGAGAAAGAAGGGAAATAAAGTGATGTTTGTATTATGTGCTATAAAAAACAACCAATAATTCAAATATAACCTGCTGAAATGGGTCATATCTTACATATATAAATGTAAAGGTGTTTAAAAGTGACAGTGCTGTACTTACAGGGGCTGAGACCACATTTGCGGTTTTATTACATATTTCATAATGAAGTGTTTAAACAGTAAAGCACATGCTTGTTTTCTATAGGAATGTCATGGATTTACTTCCATGGAATATGTAGAGACTTAGCAAACATGTCAGTTATGTTCTAATTTCTAAGGTTTAAACTTATGCAAAAATAAATGACTTTTGGTTCTAGCTTTAAAAATTAATGTGAAAAGAGGAACTTTTGTGTTACAGAGCGAAATGTAAATGTGTCAATAACATATTCCAGCTTTTCTCTGTTAAATATGCAGAAAATATCAATGTTCTAATAAGTATCTTTCTCATCTTCAGTGCTGACCAGTGAGTTTAGTCTGTCTGTGCTGACCAGAGCTCTACAGGTCACTACAGGTCACTGCAGGTCACTGCAGGTCACTACAGGTCACTGCAGGTCACTGCAGGTCACTGCAGACACAGAGTCATCTCAAGTAAACTCCTGACGACTCCAAAGCAAAAGGTATTTTAATAATAACTTGTGCCTCGACTAAAAGTAAACAGTGTAGAATCAGTACTTTGAATTTATAAAATGTCTGTTTTGTTATGACCAAAAAAACTAAATGATAATTGTTCTTCAAAAGAGCCACTCCTGTGTCACATGTGTCTGTAAAGCAGCTTCAGGACAAACATGTGAAGTGTATGTTCTATGACTTGTATAATCTAAAGCTGTGACATGTTCTGTTTGTCCCTCAGTCATACGATGGAGCTGAACGGAGGAGTTTACTGAAGTCCTTTTCACCAGAAGACTGCGTAGCCATGGAAACAAAGTCTTGTTAAATACTGAGATATTCAGTATTTAACGCAATAATGTCACATTTATGTGCATATAACTGATGTAAAAAGAGTGTTTGTTTTACCATTATTATTAGTATTATCTTGTCTTATGCTTTTATTTTATTTGTATCTCTATTTTCCCCTCCATTCCTTATTAAGAAATGAGAGGTTCTGTCTATAGGAGTTTTTGTTTATAAGAGTTCTTCTATTAAGATCGATCTATTAAGAGTGTTTTTTAAACTTCCTATAAGTTTTCTGTCCTTTTCCTCTGTATCTACTGTGTTGCAACAACGACATTTCCCCATGTGTGGACAATAAAAGAATATCTTATTTTATTCAGTTTGTTCCATTTGACTTATACAGGTTGTTTTATCATTGTTAATATTTTTATGTTGCACTGAATCACCAAAGCAAGTTCCACTGTTTGTGAATTCTTTTCTTTGACAATGGCAATACATTTTCTGATTCTATTAATGATGATAATAATAATGAACAGTACAGACTCCAAAACTCCTTAATAAGGGACTCCCACATTGTAGCTTTAAAACTCAACTAAAACTGGCTAAAATCAATTTATCATTTGTAGCTATAATCAGATTTGCATTTATTGAACAAGTTCATTCATGTTCATTATTCGTATTAAATACATTAATAAACAAATGTGTTTTGTATTTATTAAAGATTGACATG
>NW_027316181.1:0-7500 GCF_026437365.1 Eucyclogobius newberryi | reverse complement strand
TTTACACAGTTTGAGTCATAAGTTAGAGCAATAATCGTGATCGTGTGTGAAATGTGATGAATTGTTTTCAGTCTGGTCATTTTCCAAATGATGAGGTCAAACTACAGAAGAGTACAGACCAGAGCATTTAGAGGACGATTGTCTCTTCACTTGCTGCGTTCTGTCGTGGACTGGACGCTTTAGTGTCCTCTTTGTGTCCTGGGCCGATATCACAGCACTCGCTTCATAGTGCTGGAAAGACGCGCGTCCGCCGTGTAACGGGCGAACATTTAGCATGTAATTATGTATAAATATTATAGCCAACATGAATCATTTCCATCTTCAGTCTCTCGTCAGATGGACAGAATAACAGCGCATTCAGTGGACATTCAAATAAAAGAAGAGGGCATTTGGAGCTGGGTTTTTAGACTTGGTTTGATCCTTTTGAGACTTGGTTTGATCCTCTTGTGCCGCTTTAGTCCTGGTCTAACATAGAACAGGTTCAGTTACAGATTTCAGAGTGAACACGCCTTGAATTGAACACTTTCTTTAGAGCGGTGAGTTGTTTTCGTGTGCTTGATGTCCCTCCGTGCTCATTCCCGCGGGTTCATGCACCTCTTCTGATACGACATGATGCACACGCTCAGTTCAGACTCTTTAAGGGCTCTTCTTCTTCCTCTAACACAAATATGGCGGATCCTGAGTATTTGAACATGCTCTTGAGTACCTTGAGCACCTTGAGCACCTAGAGTACCTTGAGTACTTTGAGCACCTTGAGTACTTTGAGTACCTTGAGTACCTAGAGTACCTAGAGTACCTTGAGCACCTTGAGTACCTTGAGTACTTTGAGCACCTTGAGTACTTTGAGTACCTTGAGTACCTTGAGCACCTTGAGTACTTTGAGCACCATGAGCACCTTGAGTACTTTGAGCACCTTGAGTACTTTGAGTACCTTGAGTACTTTGAGCACCTTGAGTACCTTGAGTACTTTGAGTACCTTGAGCACCTTGAGTACCTTGAGTACTTTGAGTACCTTGAGCACCTTGAGTACTTTGAGCACCTTGAGTACCTTGAGTACTTTGAGTACCTTGAGCACCTTGAGTACCTTGAGTACTTTGAGTACCTTGAGCACCTTGAGTACCTTGAGTACTTTGAGTACTTTGAGCACCTTGAGTACCTTGAGCACCTTGAGTACCTTGAGTACTTTGAGTACCTTGAGCACCTTGAGTACCTTGAGCACCTTGAGTACCTTGAGTACTTTGAGCACCTTGAGTACCTTGAGTACTTTGAGTACCTTGAGCACCTTGAGTACCTTGAGTACTTTGAGCACCTTGAGTACCTTGAGTACTTTGAGTACCTTGAGTACTTTGAGTACCTTGAGTACTTTGAGTACCTTGAGCACCTTGAGTACCTTGAGTACTTTGAGCACCTTGAGTACCTTGAGTACTTTGAGTACCTTGAGTACTTTGAGTACCTTGAGTACTTTGAGTACCTTGAGCACCTTGAGTACCTTGAGTACTTTGAGCACCTTGAGTACCTTGAGTACTTTGAGTACCTTGAGTACTTTGAGTACCTTGAGTACTTTGAGCACCTTGGGTACCTTGAGTACTTTGAGTATCTTGAGTACTTTGAGTACCTTGAGTACTTTGAGTACCTTGAGCACCTTGAGTACCTTGAGTACTTTGAGCACCTTGAGTACCTTGAGCACCTTGAGTACCTTGAGTACCTTGAGCACCTTGAGTACCTTGAGTACTTTGAGTACCTTGAGTACTTTGAGTACCTTGAGTACTTTGAGCACCTTGGGTACCTTGAGTACTTTGAGTATCTTGAGTACTTTGAGTACCTTGAGTACTTTGAGTACCTTGAGCACCTTGAGTACCTTGAGTACTTTGAGCACCTTGAGTACCTTGAGCACCTTGAGTACCTTGAGTACCTTGAGCACCTTGAGTACCTTGAGTACTTTGAGTACCTTGAGCACCTTGAGTACCTTGAGTACCTTGAGCACCTTGAGTACCTTGAGTACCTTGAGCACCTTGAGTACCTTGAGTACCTTGAGCACCTTGAGTACCTTGAGTACTTTGAGTACCTTGAGCACCTTGAGTACCTTGAGTACCTTGAGCACCTTGAGTACCTTGAGCACCTTGAGTACTTTGAGTACCTTGAGTACCTTGAGCACCTTGAGTACCTTGAGCACCTTGAGTACCTTGAGTACTTTGAGTACTTTGAGTACCTTGAGTACTTTGAGTACCTTGAGTACCTTGAGTACCTTGAGTACAGTTGTAATCAGCGTGAAAATGAACTTCTTCTTTGGTGGTTTTAAGGCGGTCGGTTTCCATAAAGTGTTACATTACTGCCCCCTACTGTGAGAGAGAGAGAGAGAGAGAGAGAGGGAGAGAAAAGCGATGAACTTGACTTGATGATGTCATAAAACTGTTTTCTGAGGCCCAAAGGGAGAGGACTTACAGCACTAATTTGTCCTTTTCTTATTTTCTTTCTACCTCTCATCCTCTATATTCTCTCTTTCCCGTCTCTCCCTCTTCCCCTCACCCCGCTCTCTCCCTCTCTCACTTCACCCTCCTCCTCTTCTCTCTCCTCCTCCTCTTCTGGGTTTAGAGTTTCATCCTGCACAGCAGTTTGTGAAGGGCAGAGCTCTGACCTCCACATTGTACACACATACTACACATACTACACATACTACACATACTACACATACTACACATACTACACATACTACACATACTACACATACTACACATACTACACATACTGTACATACTGTACATACTACACATACTGTACATACTGTACATACTACACATACTACACATACTACACATACTACACATACTACACATACTGTACATACTGTACATACTGTACATACTACACATACTGTACATACTGTACATACTACACATACTACACATACTGCACATACTACACATACTGCACATACTACACATACTACACATACTACACATACTACACATACTGCACATACTACACATACTGCACATACTACACATACTACACATACTACACATACTACACATACTACACATACTACACATACTACACATACTGCACATACTGCACATACTACACATACTACACATACTACACATACTACACATACTGCACATACTGCACATACTACACATACTACACATACTACACATACTACACATACTGCACATACTACACATACTACACATACTACACATACTGCACATACTGCACATACTGCACATACTACACATACTACACATACTACACATACTACACATACTGCACATACTGCACATACTGCACATACTACACATACTACACATACTACACATACTACACATACTACACATACTGCACATACTACACATACTACACATACTACACATACTACACATACTGTACATACTGTACATACTGTACATACTACACATACTGTACATACTGTACATACTACACATACTACACATACTACACATACTGTACATACTGTACATACTGTACATACTACACATACTGTACATACTGTACATACTACACATACTACACATACTGCACATACTACACATACTGCACATACTACACATACTACACATACTACACATACTACACATACTACACATACTACACATACTACACATACTACACATACTGCACATACTACACATACTACACATACTACACATACTACACATACTACACATACTACACATACTACACATACTACACATACTGCACATACTACACATACTACACATACTACACATACTGTACTTTTACACATTTGATTGATTGATTGTGTTTGTGAAAGGCAATTATTAAAAGTCAGTATTGTTAATATTCGAGGAATTTGTATTGAAAGCCACTTTTGTTTCTATTTTGATAAGACAAAATAAAAAGAGTCAATAATTGTGAATAATAAAAATTATTGTGACTTTATACATATTGTTTTATATATACTATATATACGGGACATTGTGCTTGTGGGTCATCTGCTGCTCAGCGTCAACGCTCACGTTCAGTTCAACGCTCACGTTCAGTTCAACGCTCACGTTCAGTTCAACGCTCACGTTCAGTTTGAGTCTGCACAAACTTAAGCAGCAAAAAGTTTATTTTTAACGCCTGAATAATGTTTGACTTGACATTAAACAACACAAATAAGATCCACGCGCGCTCAAAGCATCTTTGTAGCCGCAGTCTGTCGCGCCGGGGTGGATTTCCCATGGGGCCGAGGGAACCTTGAGGAGGACATTTTGAAGGAGGTAGGAAGAAGGAAAGAAGGACACAGGGGCAAGGAGACACGAGGCAAGATGTGAGTGATGAGGACAGAGAGGGCTCAGAGCTGACACAGGTGCTGTAGAGAGAGGGAGAGAGGGAGAGGGAGGAGAGAGAGAGAGAGGGAGGAGAGAGAGAGAGAGGGAGGAGAGAGAGAGAGAGGGAGGAGAAAGGGAGAAGAGGATAGAGGGAGAGAGGGAGGAGAGGAGAGAGAGGGAGGAGAGAGGGAGAAGGGAGGAGAGAGGGAGGAGAGAGAGGGAGGAGAGAGGAGAGAGGGAGGAGAGGAGAGAGAGGGAGGAGAGAGGGAGAGAGGGAGGAGAGAGAGGGGAGAGAGGGAGGAGAGGAGAGAGAGGGAGGAGAGAGGGAGGAGGGAGGAGAGGGAGGAGAGAGGGAGAGAGGGAGGAGAGAGGGAGGAGAGAGAAGAGAGGGAGGAGAGAGGGAGGAGAGGATAGAGGGAGAGAGGGAGGAGAGAGGGAGGAGAGAGGGAGGAGAGGAGAGAGAGAGGAGAGAGAGGGAGAGAGGGAGAGAGGGAGGACAGAGGGAGAGAGGGAGGAGAGGAGAGAGAGGGAGAGAGGGAGGAGAGGAGAGAGAGAGGAGAGAGAGGGAGGAGAGAGGGAGAGAGGGAGGAGAGAGAGGGAGAGAGGGAGGAGAGAGAGGGAGGAGAGGAGAGAGAGAGGAGAGAGAGGGAGAGAGGGAGGAAAGAGAGGGAGGAGAGGAGAGAGAGGGAGGAGAGAGGGAGAGAGGGAGGAGAGAGGGAGAGAGGGAGGAGAGAGGGAGGAGAGGAGAGAGAGGGAGGAGAGAGGGAGGAGAGAGGGAGAGAGGGAGGAGAGAGGAGAGAGGGAGGAGAGGAGAGAGAGGGAGGAGAGAGGGAGAGGAGAGAGAGAGGAGAGAGGTAGGATAGAGGGAGAGAGGGAGGAGAGAGGAGAGAGGGAGGAGAGAGGGAGGAGAGGGAGGAGAGAGGGAGGAGAGAGGAGAGAGGGAGGAGAGAGAGGGAGGAGAGAGGGAGGAGGGAGGAGAGAGGGAGGAGAGAGAGAGAGGGAGGAGAAAGGGAGGAGAGAGGGAGGAGAGAGAGAGGAGAGAGGGAGGAGAGAGAGAGGAGAGAGGAGAGAGAGAGAGAGGGAGGAGAGAGAGAGAGAGGGAGGAGAGAGCGAGAGGGAGAGAGGGAGGAGAGAGAGGGAGGAGAGAGGGAGAGGGAGGAGGGAGAGAGAGAGGGAGGAGAGAGAGAGGGAGGAGAAAGGGAGGAGAGAGAGAGGAGAGAGGGAGGAGAAAGAGAGGAGAGAGAGAGAGAGGGAGGATAGAGAGAGAGAGGGAGAGAGGGAGGAGAGAGAGGGAGGAGAGGAGAGAGGAGAGAGAGGGAGGAGAGGGAGGAGAGAGGGAGGAGAGAGGGAGAGAGGGAGGAGAGAGGGAGAGAGGGAGGAGAGAGGAGAGAGGGAGGAGAGAGGGAGGAGAGAGGGAGGAGAGGATAGAAAGAGAGAGAGGGAGGAGAGAGGGAGAGAGGGAGGACAGAGGGAGGAGAGGAGAGAGAGGGAGAGAGGGAGGAGAGAGGGAGGAGAGAGGGAGGAGAGAGGGAGGAGAGGATAAAGGGAGAGAGGGAGGACAGGAGAGAGGAGAGAGAGGGAGGAGAGAGGGAGGAGGGAGGAGAGAGGGAGAGAGGGAGGAGAGAGGGAGGAGAGAGGAGAGAGGGAGGAGAGAGGGAGGAGAGGATAGAGGGAGAGAGGGAGGAGAGAGGAGTAGAGAGGGAGGAGAGGAGAGAGAGAGGAGAGAGAGGGAGAGAGGGAGGAGAGAGAGGGAGGAGAGAGGAGAGAGGGAGGAGAGAGGGAGGAGAGGATAGAGGGAGAGAGGGAGTAGAGAGGGAGGAGAGGAGAGAGAGAGGAGAGAGAGGGAGAGGGAGGAGAAAGGGAGAAGAGGATAGAGGGAGAGAGGGAGGAGAGGAGAGAGAGGGAGGAGAGAGGGAGAAGGGAGGAGAGAGGGAGGAGAGAGAGGGAGGAGAGAGGAGAGAGGGAGGAGAGGAGAGAGAGGGAGGAGAGAGGGAGAGAGGAGGAGAGAGAGGGGAGAGAGGGAGGAGAGGAGAGAGAGGGAGGAGAGAGGAGGAGGGAGGAGAGGGAGGAGAGAGGGAGAGAGGGAGGAGAGAGGGAGGAGAGAGAAGAGAGGGAGGAGAGAGGGGAGGAGAGGATAGAGGGAGAGAGGGAGGAGAGAGGGAGGAGAGAGGGAGGAGAGGAGAGAGAGAGGAGAGAGAGGAGAGAGGGAGAGAGGGAGGACAGAGGGATGAGAGGGAGGAGAGGAGAGAGAGGGAGAGAGGGAGGAGAGGAGAGAGAGAGGAGAGAGAGGGAGGAGAGAGGGAGAGAGGGAGAGGAGAGAGAGGGAGGAGAGAGAGGGAGGAGAGAGGGAGGAGAGGATAGAGGGAGACAGGAAGGAGAGAGGGAGAGAGGGAGGAGAGAGAGGGAGGAGAGGAGAGAGAGAGGAGAGAGAGGGAGAGAGGGAGGAAAGAGAGGGAGGAGAGGAGAGAGAGGAGGAGAGAGGAGAGAGGGAGGAGAGGGAGAGAGGAGAGAGGAGGAGAGAGGAGGAGAGGAGAGAGAGGGAGGAGAGAGGGAGGAGAGAGGGAGAGAGGGAGGAGAGAGGAGAGAGGGAGGAGAGGAGAGAGAGGGAGGAGAGAGGGAGAGGAGAGAGAGAGGAGAGAGGTAGGATAGAGGGAGGAGAGAGGAGAGAGGGAGGAGAGAGAGGGAGGAGAGAGGGAGGAGGGGAGGAGAGAGGGAGGAGAGAGAGAGAGGGAGGAGAAAGGGAGGAGAGAGGGAGGAGAGAGAGAGGAGAGAGGGAGGAGAGAGAGAGGAGAGAGGAGAGAGAGAGAGAGGGAGGAGAGAGAGAGAGAGGGAGGAGAGAGCGAGAGGGAGAGAGGGAGGAGAGAGAGGGAGGAGAGAGGGAGAGGGAGGAGGGAGAGAGAGAGGGAGGAGAGAGAGAGGGAGGAGAAAGGGAGGAGAGAGAGAGGAGAGAGGGAGGAGAAAGAGAGGAGAGAGAGAGAGAGGGAGGATAGAGAGAGAGAGGGAGAGAGGGAGGAGCAGAGAGGGAGGAGAGGAGAGAGGAGAGAGAGGGAGGAGAGGGAGGAGAGAGGGAGGAGAGAGGGAGAGAGGGAGGAGAGAGGGAGAGAGGGAGGAGAGAGGAGAGAGGGAGGAGAGAGGGAGGAGAGAGGGAGGAGAGGATAGAAAGAGAGAGAGGGAGGAGAGAGGGAGAGAGGGAGGACAGAGG
>NW_027316180.1:17500-44247 GCF_026437365.1 Eucyclogobius newberryi | reverse complement strand
AAGCTGGAGGCGGAGCTCTGGTTGCTCGGTAACGCTGTAAACTCCTGCTGAACGCTCTGGTTCAGACCTGGTTCAGTCCAACGTTTTGAAGAATTAAAAAAGTTTAAACATGGCAAGTTCTGGTCTGGTTTAGTCCTGGTTTAGTCCTGGTTTAGTCCTGGTTTAGACCTGGTTTAGACCTGGTGGAGGTTCTGAACCTGTCGTCATGGTTTATATTCTTATTACACTTATTCTCATTCCCTAGATCTTTAGTCCTGGTTTCATCCTTGTTTAGTCCTGGTTTAGAACTGATCTAGGCCTGAGTATTGTCCTAGATTTGTCCTGGTTTAGTCCTGGTTTAGTCCTGTTTTAGACCTGGTTTAGACCTGGTTTAGACCTGGTTTAGACCTGGTTTAGTCCTGGTTTAGACCTGGTTTAGTCCTGGTTTAGTCCTGGTTTAGACCTGGTTTAGACCTGGTTTAGACCTGGTTTAGTCCTGGTTTAGTCCTGGTTTAGACCTGGTTTAGACCTGGTTTGGTCCTGGTTTAGACCTGGTTTAGTCCTGGTTTAGTCCTGGTTTAGACCTGGTTTAGACCTGGTTTAGACCTGGTTTGGTCCTGGTTTAGACCTGGTTTAGTCCTGGTTTAGTCCAGGTTTAGACCTGGTTTAGACCTGGTTTAGTCCTGGTTTGCTCCTGCTGGTTTAACCTTCTCCTCAGCGATGCACACATTCCCCCCCGTGAGCCGGTGCGTGGTTCAGTCCCCGCACTCGTCTCCATGGCGACTTACATCCCCCAGACGCAGACAGGTTCCCAAGCTGTGGATCACGTCCTCCGCCAGGTCCGAGTGGTCCGAGTCCCAGACCAGACCGATGGACACGATCTCCGGCGAGTTCATCAGGACGCGGCGGATCCGGAGCACCTCGCCGCAGTTACTCTGGGGGCGGAGACAGGAAACAGGAAACAGGAAGGTGTCATCAAACAGGAAGGTGTCATCAAACAGGTTATAAGTCTGGTGGTAATGCAACACTTGGATGGACCGCCATAAAACAACAACAACAACTGCCATAAAACAACAACAACAACAATCGCCATAAAACAACAACAACAACAACAATCGCCATAAAACAACAACAATCGCCATAAAACAACAACCGCCATAAAACAACAACAATTGCCATAAAACAACAACAACCGCTATAAAACAACAACAATCACCATAAAACAACAACCGCCATAAAACAACAACAACAACTGCCATAAAACAACAACAATCGCCATAAAACAACAACAACAACCGCCATAAAACAACAACAACAACCGCCATAAAACAACAACTGCCATAAAACAACAACAACAATCGCCATAAAACAACAACAACAACAATCGCCATAAAACAACAACAATCGCCATAAAACAACAACAACCGCCATAAAACAACAACAATTGCCATAAAACAACAACTGCCATAAAACAACAAGAACAACTGCCATAAAACAACAATAACAATCGCCATAAAACAACAACAACAATCACCATAAAACAACAACCGCCATAAAACAACAACAACAACTGCCATAAAACAACAACAACAATCACCATAAAACAACAACCGCCATAAAACAACAACAACAACTGCCATAAAACAACAACAACAATCGCCATAAAACAACAACAATCGCCATAAAACAACAACAACCGCCATAAAACAACAACAACCGCCATAAAACAACAACAATCACCATAAAACAACAACAATCGCCATAAAACAACAACCGCCATAAAACAACGACAACAACAATCGCCATAAAACAACAACAACCGCCATAAAACATCAACAACCGCCATAAAACAACAACAATCACCATAAAACAACAACAATCACCATAAAACAACAACCGCCATAAAACAACAACAATCGCCATAAAACAACAACAATCACCATAAAACAACAAAAACAACAACCGCCATAAAACAACAACAATCGCCATAAAACAACAACAACCGCAATAAAACAACAACAATCGCCATAAAACAACAACAATCACCATAAAACAACAAAAACAACAACCGCCATAAAACAACAACAATCGCCATAAAACAACAACAACCGCCATAAAACAACAACAATCGCCATAAAACAACAACAACAACAACAATCGCCATAAAACAACAACAACAACAACAATTTATTTTAGTTTCGATGTGTGATGAGATTTCAAGCTTTAGAGTAACGATTATTAACGAGAATAAACGTTAGGATTTAACGATCGTTCGCGTTTATTCACGTCACGGCCGAAACGAGGATAAAATCCCGAATGTTGTTTCCGCTCCTCGATACGTGACCTGCTTTATGAAATCAAACTTTATGAATGATTCAATTGACAGAAACGGGAAGATAAAAAAAGCAGAGAAAGGCTCAGAAATGACTTCATTTTGCTTCTAGAATCCTCACATTTCTTAAATTGAAAAAAAAAAAAAAATCTAATTTAGTTTGAAAATTGTCACTTTGACACGGGTTGAGTGTCAGGCCCGAGGACACGTCGGACACGTCTAGTGTCAATGTTCTGGTCTGGTTTAGTCCTGGTTTAGTCCTGGTTTAGTCCTGCTTCTGGTTCAAACATGGGTTAGTCCTGGAATTGTCTTGGTTCACTCCTGGTTTGGCCCAGTTTAGCCCAGTTTCGTCCTGGATTTGTCCTGGTTTAGAAATGAATTCGGACTGGGTTTTGTCCTAGATTTGTTTAGCGCTCCACCAACCGAGCCACTGTTGCCCTCTAGTGTCGACACCACAAATGATCTGGACGCTTGACGACGGTGACGATCCTGTTTGTTTACATTTGTTTACATTTGGGGGTTGAGTTCGAGAACAGCAGTTGTGAGGCCAAAATCTGAATTTACTCTTTCATAAATTACGTCAAAATCTCTCTCGACTTGATCTTTCGTCTCGTCTCTTGATGGTGGAAATGGCGTGTTTCTCGTCCCGCCTCCTAAACTCCTAAACCAAGAAGAAGGACTGTTGCTGTGTCCTTGGGCAAGACAAGCATCTTTGTCCTTGAATGACTAATGTGCATTTCCATATTCAACAGAAAAGCCATCGGCGCCGAGTGTCGAGAGAAGAGCTTTATTAAAGGAGGAGAAATATATAACGTTTAGTGCGATTACGATGCACCTGGTATAAGGCCCGTTACGACACGCCCCTCGACACGCCCCTCGACACGCCCCCCTCGACACGCCCCCTCGACACGCCCCTCGACACGCCCCTCGACACGCCCCTCGACACGCCCCCCTCGACACGCCCCCTCGACACGCCCCTCGACACGCCCCTCGACACGCCCCCTCGACACGCCCCCTCGACACGCCCCCTCGACACGCCCCTCGACACGCCCCCTCGACACGCCCCCTCGACACGCCCCCTCGACACGCCCCTCGACACGCCCCCTCGACACGCCCCCTCGACACGCCCCCTCGATACGCCCCTTGACACGCCCCCTCGACACGCCCCCTCGACACGCCCCCTCGACACGCCCCTCGATACGCCCCCTCGACACGCCCCCTCGACACGCCCCCTCGACACGCCCCCTCGACACGCCCCTCGATACGTCCCCTCGACACGCCCCCTCGACACGCCCCCTCGACACGCCCCCTCAATACGCCCCCTCGACACGCCCCCTCAACACGCCCCTCGACACGCCCCTCGACACGCGCCCTCGACACGCCCCTCGAGGCGCCCGGCGAGGACAAGGTGGTCCTGGTTTAGAAATGAGGATCAGAAACATGACGTGGCGACCAAAGCGCCGGACACAGAAATCCAAGTACCAGGATGTAGAGGTTTAAAGCGGTGGAAAGGATCAAATAAAAAGGGAGAGAGAGAGATGGACGGTGTAGCGTGTGTCCCGGGAGGCGGGTGTGCAGTTCAGAGAGAGAGAGAGGAGACAACAGGCTGAAAGAGAGAGAGAGAGAGAAAGAGAAGGGTAGAGGAAAGACGAGAGAGGAGGTTCAAAGAGAGAGAGAGAGAGTAAATGGTCACATTTATATAGCGTTTTTGTACCGTCAAGGTAAGCGCTTTACATCAAGGAACCAGTCACACATTCACTCCAGATGTTCGCAGACACTGGGGGCGAGTTGGGTTAAGTGTCTTGCCCAAGGACACAACGGCAGTATTCACATGAGGCAGCTGCGATCGCACCGCTAACCTGCGGGTCAGTGGATCTGACCGCTCTGACCCCCAATGCACCCCAATTATCCTGTTGATACACCTACTGTCGCGTCTTCTTGTCTTTGCTTTAAATATAAAAGTAAGTGGCTCTTTTGATGGCCGACTCCTGAAGATGATTCTCACCAAATGTTAGGTTAATTGGGCTAACGCCCTGCGAGGAGAAAAAGTGTAACGTGTCAGCATGTTCAAATTTGAGAGATTTGGCAATTTCCCCATTGGAAAAACATGGGAGGTTCCTACGCCATAACACATATGACATGGGTCTCATTGACTTTTTTGATCGGGACGCCAAAATGGAATTTTGTGCCAAATTTTATAAAATTTCAAAAAAGTAAATATTTTACCCTCCATGTAAAAAAATATTTCACTCTATAGGGGGCGCTATCACGCCAAAATAATTTGCTTCACTTCAAGTAGGTTTTGGGCTAAGGGTTTAACAACTGATTCAAATTTGACACAATTCGGACTTTATCTTTTTAAAATTTGGAAAATTTCTGAAATTCTAGCTACAGTTTGCGGCTCCACCGCACAGAGACCGTGACAGAGATCAAAGTCATTTGAATAAATTTGATGTCCAACTCCTCAACACAATTTTCACCAAATTTCTACTTTTTCTGGCCAACGTCCAAGAAGGAATTAGTAAAAGTACGACGTTTGGAAAAACTCCCGAGTCATGCTTAGCAAATTTTGATCCAATATGGCCGACATTTAGTTGGGCGGTTGGCGTTGCCGTAATAATATTTTTTGCTTCTCTTGTCACCATCTACCGTTGGTCCTGGTCCTAATTTAGTTTGAAAATTTTCGCTTTTTTTAAATATAAATTTGATTAATTTTTCTTCTTAAAATGTCACAACTATAATCGTCTTCACGACTTCATTGTGACCCAAATAATCACTCATAATGATCGAGCTAAAACCCAATAACCTTGACATTCATACTGAGTGTGGCGGTTGAGTGTCAGGCCCGAGGACACGTCGGCGGTATTTATCTGCAGGAGCTGTGGATTGAACTGGCAACCTGTGGGCGAGCGGCAGGGGATTTGACCCAACTACCATCAATCTACCTCTGAGCCAAATTTCATGATTCTACCATCAGATTTTTTTGGGGCCATTTCCTATCTCTCAATGCAGTTTTTGTACAATTGGGGGCGCTGACGTGCCAATTTTTTTATTTTTAGGAAAAGGTGAGGCACGATTTTTAGAGGTGCATTTTTGTGAAGAAGAAGAAGAAGAAGAAGAAGAAGAAGAAGAAGAAGAAGAAGAAGAAGAAGAAGAAGAAGAAGAAGAAGAAGAAGAAGAAGAAGAAGAAGAAGAAGAAGAAGAAGAAGAAGAAGAAGAAGAAGAAGAAGAAGAAGAAGAAGAAGAAGAAGAAGAAGAAGAAGAAGAAGAAGAAGAAGAAGAAGAAGAAGTTTTCACAACCTCATGATGGTAGTTAATTTTGTTTTGTCTATACAGTAATAATGTTCAATTTTTGCATTACATGTTTATATGAACGGAACATTAGACGTGCATGAGTGGAGGAGTGAGTGTTTGGAAGTGGGCATTATGGAGCATTATGGAGCATTATGGAGCATTATGGAGCATTATGGAGCATTATGGAGAATTATGGAGCTAATATGCCTCTCGCCAGCTTGTGGCGCTCGGGCCTAATAATAATAATAATAATACAAGTAATTTAGAAAAAGAAAACAATCACGTATTTGAGGTTGAGCAATGGCACCACTTTCTGACTTTCTGCTGCTGACTTTGCAGAGAATGGACATATTTTGCATTTTTGTGTATTTAATACTTTTAAACATGCTTTTGGTCTTCTTTGTATAAGTATTGCCCTTTTTTTGCTTAAAAGAACAAATATTATGCAATATTTGTCTTGTTATTGGCCTTTACACATGCTCTTGAGTACCTTTACTTTTCTTTTTTTACGATTGTGCGACGTCACATGAACGCGACCTATATTGTGCAAAGCTTGTTCCTGTTACAGAGCATTTCCTTTGTGGTCTCGTCCATTGGCACCAGACGCTTCACTGTCGCTTCCCTGGAAACACTAAACAAACTACAAACACACACTATTGATCGAGTGCCACTCTCTCCATTTCCCCTCGGTGCCGTCTCCAGACCGCAAACATCCTTCATCCGCCCAAAACCAAGACGCATCCACATATTCGGTTAGCAAAACGGCTATCGCTCCCTTTTATTTATTCATTCTGTCTAACTCTATATCACTGTGACCCTGTTTACATAATTGTGCTATTGTCCTGATGCTGCTGCTGCTGCTGCTGCTGCTGCTGCTGCTGTTGTTGTTGCTGCTGCTGCTTCTGGCTTTGCAGTGAAAGACATATTTTGCATTTGTGTGTATTTAATGCTTTTAAACCTGCTTTTGGTCTTCTTTGTATAAGTATTGCACATTTTCTGACTTAAAAGACAAATGTGATGCGTTATTTCTATTGTTATTGGCCTTTACACATGCTCTTGAGTCTCTTTACTTTGAGCTCTCGTGTTTTAGAACTTAAAAAAAACAAATGACCTCATATCACGCCAGCATTTCCCATGTCAGGAATTGACTTTTCTACTGGCTACAGAGGGGTGCAGCCACTCAGTTGTAATGCTCTTGATTTGATCCAGAAATGCTCAGAACTTTGACTAAACTGACTCGACAAAACCAGGAGATTCAGAACAGAGTGTTTTTGGCGCTCGGAGGGGAGAGGACTTTCTGAGCAGGATTCACCAAACGAGTGTGAATGAAGCTAATGCTGCTCCGGGTACGTTTTTCATGAGTGAACAACAACAACAATGGGAAGAAACGTGGTTAAAAACTCAAAAAAAAAATTAAAATAGCATATTATGTGTCCTTTGAAATAACGGGTACTTTTTTGGGAAAACACAGAAACGACACAATTTTCCAGCCGCGGAAATGAACGATGACAAAAATAAGCAGCTATGAAATAAATAACTGAGGCCAATTTACAATTGGCAACATGAATGCTACGCTAATAGAGCTACGGCGTCGTATTTAACACAGTTTGAGTGTGTCCAGTGCTGGTTTAGGGGCTTAAAAAGTGAACAGGAAAAGTCGGTATTTTTACCTGCAAAAGGTTTAAACGGAGTGATCTGTGAGGCTCAGCGAAGAAGAACTTGAAAACAGGATTAATTAAAAATATATGTGTTTTTTTTAAACTTTTTTTAAAGATAGGGGACAATAATACAACAAAGAGCAACTACCGTATCTTCTGGACTATAAGTCGCACCTTTTTTCATAGTTTTGGCCGGAGTGCAACTTATACTTATATTTATACTTATATACTTATACTTATATATGTTTTTTTCTTCTCTATTATGCATTTTTTGGCTGGTGCGACTTATACTCTGGAAAATACGTAAAATCAAATTCATTAAAATCTTGTCAAATAAAGGTTTTTGCCATGACTGAAAGGTTTGCTCTGCACCAGCAAAAGTTTCCACATCTAATAAAATACAAGAGAATGAAATAGATGCTAGTTTGATTTAGTGCACGGCCTTTGTGTTCATGAGCAAGACACTTTCACTTTGGCAAACGTGTCGAGTTAAGTCCGGCGGCAGCAAAGTCACATTTATTCGCAAAAAAACGCTGACGAACGAGCGTCATTTCCCGGCTCCTGCTCCTCAGACTGAAGAGCTGGTCTCAGTCGTGACTCTGGTTTCTAATGGAGCATTAAAGGTGCAATTTATCTGACACAGTCTCCACCGCAGAAACAACTGTGAGAGACTGAGAGAGACTGTGAGAGTGTGAGAGACTGAGAGAGAGTGTGAGAGACTGAGAGAGACTGTGAGAGACTGTGAGAGGCTGTGAGAGTGTGAGAGACTGAGAGAGACTGTGAGAGACTGTGAGAGTGTGAGAGACTGAGAGAGACTGTGAGAGACTGTGAGAGTGTGAGAGACTGAGAGAGACTGTGAGAGACTGTGAGAGTGTGAGAGACAGTGAGAGGCTGTGAGAGTGTGAGAGACTGAGAGAGACTGTGAGAGGCTGTGAGAGTGTGAGAGACTGAGAGAGACTGTGAGAGACTGTGAGAGTGTGAGAGACTGAGAGAGACTGTGAGAGTGTGAGAGACTGAGAGAGACTGTGAGAGACTGTGAGAGGCTGTGAGAGTGTGAGAGACTGAGAGAGACTGTGAGAGACTGTGAGAGTGTGAGAGACTGAGAGAGACTGTGAGAGACTGTGAGAGTGTGAGAGACAGTGAGAGGCTGTGAGAGTGTGAGAGACTGAGAGAGACTGAGAGAGACTGTGAGAGACTGTGAGAGACTGTGAGAGTGTGAGAGACTGAGAGAGACTGTGAGAGTGTGAGAGACTGTGAGAGACTGTGAGAGTGTGAGAGACTGTGAGAGACTGTGAGAGTGTGAGAGACTGTGAGAGACTGTGAGAGTGTGAGAGACTGTGAGAGACTGTGAGGGACTGTGAGAGTGTGAGAGACAGTGAGAGACTGTGAGAGACTGTGAGGGACTGTGAGGGACTGTGAGGGACTGTGAGAGTGTGAGAGACTGTGAGAGACTGTGAGAGGCTGTGAGAGACTGTGAGAGACAGTGAGAGACTGTGAGAGACTGTGAGAGTGTGAGAGACTGAGAGAGACTGTGAGAGACTGTGAGAGTGTGAGAGACTGAGAGAGACTGTGAGAGACTGTGAGAGGCTGTGAGAGTGTGAGAGACTGAGGGAGACTGTGAGAGACTGTGAGAGTGTGAGAGACTGAGAGAGACTGTGAGAGACTGTGAGAGGCTGTGAGAGTGTGAGAGACTGAGAGAGACTGTGAGAGACTGTGAGAGTGTGAGAGACTGAGAGAGACTGTGAGAGTGTGAGAGACTGAGAGAGACTGTGAGAGACTGTGAGAGGCTGTGAGAGTGTGAGAGACTGAGAGAGACTGTGAGAGACTGTGAGAGTGTGAGAGACTGAGAGAGACTGTGAGAGACTGTGAGAGTGTGAGAGACAGTGAGAGGCTGTGAGAGTGTGAGAGACTGAGAGAGACTGTGAGAGACTGTGAGAGACTGTGAGAGTGTGAGAGACTGTGAGAGACTGTGAGAGTGTGAGAGACTGTGAGAGACTGTGAGAGTGTGAGAGACTGTGAGAGACTGTGAGAGTGTGAGAGACTGTGAGGGACTGTGAGAGTGTGAGAGACAGTGAGAGACTGTGAGGGACTGTGAGGGACTGTGAGAGTGTGAGAGACTGTGAGAGACTGTGAGAGGCTGTGAGAGACTGTGAGAGACAGTGAGAGACTGTGAGAGACTGTGAGAGTGTGAGAGACTGAGAGAGACTGTGAGAGTGTGAGAGACTGAGAGAGACTGTGAGAGACTGTGAGAGGCTGTGAGAGTGTGAGAGACTGAGAGAGACTGTGAGAGACTGTGAGAGACTGTGAGAGACTGTGAGAGACTGTGAGAGTGTGAGAGACTGAGAGAGACTGTGAGAGTGTGAGAGACTGAGAGAGACTGTGAGAGACTGTGAGAGGCTGTGAGAGTGTGAGAGACTGAGAGAGACTGTGAGAGACTGTGAGAGTGTGAGAGACTGAGAGAGACTGTGAGAGTGTGAGAGACTGAGAGAGACTGTGAGAGACTGTGAGAGGCTGTGAGAGTGTGAGAGACTGAGAGAGACTGTGAGAGACTGTGAGAGTGTGAGAGACTGAGAGAGACTGTGAGAGACTGTGAGAGTGTGAGAGACAGTGAGAGGCTGTGAGAGTGTGAGAGACTGAGAGAGACTGTGAGAGACTGTGAGAGACTGTGAGAGTGTGAGAGACTGAGAGAGACTGTGAGAGTGTGAGAGACTGTGAGAGTGTGAGAGACTGTGAGAGACTGTGAGAGTGTGAGAGACTGTGAGAGACTGTGAGGGACTGTGAGAGTGTGAGAGACAGTGAGAGACTGTGAGGGACTGTGAGGGACTGTGAGAGTGTGAGAGACTGTGAGAGACTGTGAGACGCTGTGAGAGACTGTGAGAGTGTGAGAGACTGAGAGAGACTGTGAGAGTGTGAGAGACTGAGAGAGACTGTGAGAGACTGTGAGAGGCTGTGAGAGTGTGAGAGACTGAGAGAGACTGTGAGAGACTGTGAGAGTGTGAGAGACTGAGAGAGACTGTGAGAGACTGTGAGAGTGTGAGAGACAGTGAGAGGCTGTGAGAGTGTGAGAGACTGAGAGAGACTGTGAGAGACTGTGAGAGACTGTGAGAGTGTGAGAGACTGAGAGAGACTGTGAGAGTGTGAGAGACTGTGAGAGACTGTGAGAGTGTGAGAGACTGTGAGAGACTGTGAGAGTGTGAGAGACTGTGAGAGACTGTGAGGGACTGTGAGAGTGTGAGAGACAGTGAGAGACTGTGAGAGACTGTGAGGGACTGTGAGGGATTGTGAGAGTGTGAGAGACTGTGAGAGACTGTGAGAGGCTGTGAGAGACTGTGAGAGACAGTGAGAGACTGTGAGAGACTGTGAGAGTGTGAGAGACTGAGAGAGACTGTGAGAGTGTGAGAGACTGAGAGAGACTGTGAGAGACTGTGAGAGGCTGTGAGAGTGTGAGAGACTGAGAGAGACTGTGAGAGACTGTGAGAGTGTGAGAGACTGAGAGAGACTGTGAGAGACTGTGAGAGTGTGAGAGACAGTGAGAGGCTGTGAGAGTGTGAGAGACTGAGAGAGACTGTGAGAGACTGTGAGAGGCTGTGAGAGTGTGAGAGACTGAGAGAGACTGTGAGAGACTGTGAGAGTGTGAGAGACTGAGAGAGACTGTGAGAGACTGTGAGAGTGTGAGAGAGAGTGAGAGGCTGTGAGAGTGTGAGAGACTGAGAGAGACTGTGAGAGACTGTGAGAGGCTGTGAGAGTGTGAGAGACTGAGAGAGACTGTGAGAGACTGTGAGAGGCTGTGAGAGTGTGAGAGACTGAGAGAGACTGTGAGAGACTGTGAGAGTGTGAGAGACTGAGAGAGACTGTGAGAGTGTGAGAGACTGTGAGAGACTGTGAGAGTGTGAGAGACTGTGAGAGACTGTGAGAGTGTGAGAGACTGAGAGAGACTGTGAGAGACTGTGAGAGTGTGAGAGACTGAGAGAGACTGTGAGAGACTGTGAGAGTGTGAGAGACTGAGAGAGACTGTGAGAGACTGTGAGAGTGTGAGAGACAGTGAGAGGCTGTGAGAGTGTGAGAGACTGAGAGAGACTGTGAGAGACTGTGAGAGTGTGAGAGACAGTGAGAGGCTGTGAGAGTGTGAGAGACTGAGAGAGACTGTGAGAGACTGTGAGAGTGTGAGAGACAGTGAGAGGCTGTGAGAGTGTGAGAGACTGAGAGAGACTGTGAGAGACTGTGAGAGGCTGTGAGAGTGTGAGAGACTGAGAGAGACTGTGAGAGACCGTGAGAGACTGTGAGAGTGTGAGAGACTGAGAGAGACTGTGAGAGTGTGAGAGACTGTGAGAGACTGTGAGAGTGTGAGAGACTGTGAGAGACTGTGAGAGTGTGAGAGACTGTGAGAGACTGTGAGAGTGTGAGAGACTGAGAGAGACTGTGAGAGACTGTGAGAGTGTGAGAGACTGAGAGAGACTGTGAGAGACTGTGAGAGTGTGAGAGTGTGAGAGACTGAGAGAGACTGTGAGAGACTGTGAGAGTGTGAGAGACAGTGAGAGGCTGTGAGCGTGTGAGAGACTGAGAGAGACTGTGAGAGACTGTGAGAGTGTGAGAGACAGTGAGAGGCTGTGAGAGTGTGAGAGACTGAGAGAGACTGTGAGAGACTGTGAGAGGCTGTGAGAGTGTGAGAGACTGAGAGAGACTGTGAGAGACTGTGAGAGACAGTGAGAGGCTGTGAGAGTGTGAGAGACTGAGAGAGACTGTGAGAGATTGTGAGAGGCTGTGAGAGTGTGAGAGACTGAGAGAGACTGTGAGAGACTGTGAGAGACTGTGAGAGTGTGAGAGACTGAGAGAGACTGAGAGTGTGAGAGACTGTGAGAGACTGTGAGAGTGTGAGAGACTGTGAGAGTCTGTGAGAGTGTGAGAGACTGTGAGAGTGTGAGAGACTGAGAGAGACTGTGAGAGACTGTGAGAGTGTGAGAGACTGAGAGAGACTGTGAGAGACTGTGAGAGTGTGAGAGACAGTGAGAGGCTGTGAGAGTGTGAGAGACTGAGAGAGACTGTGAGAGACTGTGAGAGACTGTGAGAGTGTGAGAGACTGAGAGAGACTGTGAGAGACTGTGAGAGTGTGAGAGACTGTGAGAGACTGTGAGGGACTGTGAGAGTGTGAGAGACAGTGAGAGACTGTGAGAGACTGTGAGGGACTGTGAGGGACTGTGAGAGTGTGAGAGACTGTGAGAGACTGTGAGAGACAGTGAGAGACTGTGAGAGACTGTGAGAGTGTGAGAGACTGTGAGAGACTGTGAGAGACTGTGAGAGACAGTGAGAGGCTGTGAGAGACTGTGAGAGACTGTGAGAGTGTGAGAGACTGAGAGGCTGTGAGAGTGTGAGAGACTGTGAGAGGCTGTGAGAGACTGTGAGAGACTGTGAGAGGCTGTGAGAGACTGTGAGAGACTGTGAGAGACTGTGAGAGACTGTGAGAGACTGTGAGAGGCAGTGAGAGACTGTGAGAGTGTGAGAGTGTGAGAGACTGTGAGAGGCTGTGAGAGACTGTGAGAGTGTGAGAGACTGTGAGAGGCTGTGAGAGACTGTGAGAGACTGTGAGAGGCTGTGAGAGACTGTGAGAGACTGTGAGAGTGTGAGAGACTGTGAGAGACTGTGAGAGACAGTGAGAGGCTGTGAGAGGCTGTGAGAGACTGTGAGAGACTGTGAGACTGTGAGAGACTGTGAGAGACTGTGAGAGACTGTGAGAGCGTGAGAGACAGTGAGAGGCTGTGAGAGGCTGTGAGAGACTGTGAGAGAATGTGAGACTGTGAGAGACTGTGAGAGACTGTGAGAGCGTGAGAGACAGTGAGAGGCTGTGAGAGACAGTGAGAGACTGTGAGAGTGTAAGAGACTGTGAGAGGCTGTGAGAGGCTGTGAGAGACTGTGAGAGACTGTGAGAGCGTGAGAGACAGTGAGAGGCTGTGAGAGGCTGTGAGAGACTGTGGGAGAATGTGAGAGACTGTGAGAGACTGTGAGAGACTGTGAGAGACTGTGAGAGGCTGTGAGCGGCTGTGAGAGACTTTGAGAGACTGTGAGAGGCTGTGAGAGACTGTGAGAGACTGTGAGGGACTGTGAGGGACTGTGAGGGACTGTGAGAGTGTGAGAGACTGTAAGAGACTGTGAGAGGCTGTGAGAGACTGTGAGAGACTGTGAGAGACTGTGAGAGACGGTGAGAGACGGTGAGAGACTGTGAGAGACTCTGAGAGGGTGTGAGAGACTGTGAGAGACTGTGAGAGACTGTGAGAGACTGTGAGAGACTGTGAGAGACTGTGAGAGACTGTGAGAGACTGTGAGAGACTGTGAGAGCGTGAGAGACAGTGAGAGGCTGTGAGAGGCTGTGAGAGACTGTGAGAGACTGTGAGAGACAGTGAGAGGCTGTGAGAGGCTGTGAGAGACTGTGAGAGACTGTGAGAGACTGTGAGAGACAGTGAGAGACTGTGAGAGACTCTGAGAGACTCTGAGAGGGTGTGAGAGACTGTGAGAGACTCTGAGAGGCTGTGAGAGACTGTGAGAGACAGTGAGAGACTGTGAGAGGCTGTGAGAGTGTGAGAGACTGAGAGAGACTGTGAGAGACTGTGAGAGACAGTGAGAGGCTGTGAGAGTGTGAGAGACTGAGAGAGACTGTGAGAGATTGTGAGAGGCTGTGAGAGTGTGAGAGACTGAGAGAGACTGTGAGAGACTGTGAGAGACTGTGAGAGTGTGAGAGACTGAGAGAGACTGTGAGAGTGTGAGAGACTGTGAGAGACTGTGAGAGTGTGAGAGACTGTGAGAGTCTGTGAGAGTGTGAGAGACTGTGAGAGTGGGAGAGACTGAGAGAGACTGTGAGAGACTGTGAGAGTGTGAGAGACTGAGAGAGACTGTGAGAGACTGTGAGAGTGTGAGAGACTGAGAGAGACTGTGAGAGACTGTGAGAGTGTGAGAGACAGTGAGAGGCTGTGAGAGTGTGAGAGACTGAGAGAGACTGTGAGAGACTGTGAGAGGCTGTGAGAGTGTGAGAGACTGAGAGAGACTGTGAGAGACTGTGAGAGAGTGTGAGAGACTGAGAGAGACTGTGAGAGACTGTGAGAGACTGTGAGAGTGTGAGAGACTGAGAGAGACTGTGAGAGTGTGAGAGACTGTGAGAGACTGTGAGAGTGTGAGAGACTGTGAGAGACTGTGAGAGTGTGAGAGACTGTGAGAGACTGTGAGGGACTGTGAGAGTGTGAGAGACAGTGAGAGACTGTGAGAGACTGTGAGGGACTGTAAGGGACTGTGAGAGTGTGAGAGACTGTGAGAGACTGTGAGAGACAGTGAGAGACTGTGAGAGACTGTGAGAGTGTGAGAGACTGTGAGAGACTGTGAGAGACTGTGAGAGACAGTGAGAGGCTGTGAGAGACTGTGAGAGACTGTGAGAGACTGTGAGAGACTGTGAGAGACTGTGAGAGACTGTGAGAGGCAGTGAGAGACTGTGAGAGTGTGAGAGTGTGAGAGACTGTGAGAGGCTGTGAGAGACTGTGAGAGTGTGAGAGACTGTGAGAGGCTGTGAGAGACTGTGAGAGACTGTGAGAGGCTGTGAGAGACTGTGAGAGACTGTGAGAGTGTGAGAGACTGTGAGAGACTGTGAGAGACAGTGAGAGGCTGTGAGAGGCTGTGAGAGACTGTGAGAGACTGTGAGACTGTGAGAGACTGTGAGAGACTGTGAGAGACTGTGAGAGCGTGAGAGACAGTGAGAGGCTGTGAGAGGCTGTGAGAGACTGTGAGAGAATGTGAGACTGTGAGAGACTGTGAGAGACTGTGAGAGCGTGAGAGACAGTGAGAGGCTGTGAGAGACAGTGAGAGACTGTGAGAGTGTAAGAGACTGTGAGAGGCTGTGAGAGGCTGTGAGAGACTGTGAGAGACTGTGAGAGCGTGAGAGACAGTGAGAGGCTGTGAGAGGCTGTGAGAGACTGTGGGAGAATGTGAGAGACTGTGAGAGACTGTGAGAGACTGTGAGAGACTGTGAGAGGCTGTGAGCGGCTGTGAGAGACTTTGAGAGACTGTGAGAGGCTGTGAGAGACTGTGAGAGACTGTGAGAGACTGTGAGGGACTGTGAGGGACTGTGAGGGACTGTGAGAGTGTGAGAGACTGTAAGAGACTGTGAGAGGCTGTGAGAGACTGTGAGAGACTGTGAGAGACTGTGAGAGACGGTGAGAGACGGTGAGAGACTGTGAGAGACTCTGAGAGGGTGTGAGAGACTGTGAGAGACTGTGAGAGACTGTGAGAGACTGTGAGAGACTGTGAGAGACTGTGAGAGACTGTGAGAGCGTGAGAGACAGTGAGAGGCTGTGAGAGGCTGTGAGAGACTGTGAGAGACTGTGAGAGACAGTGAGAGGCTGTGAGAGGCTGTGAGAGACTGTGAGAGACTGTGAGAGACTGTGAGAGACAGTGAGAGACTGTGAGAGACTCTGAGAGACTCTGAGAGGGTGTGAGAGACTGTGAGAGACTCTGAGAGGCTGTGAGAGACTGTGAGAGACAGTGAGAGACTGTGAGAGACTGTGAGAGTGTGAGAGACTGTGAGAGACAGTGAGAGGCTGTGAGAGACTGTGAGAGACTGTGAGAGTGTGAGAGACTGTGAGAGGCTGTGAGAGACTGTGAGAGACTGTGAGAGAGTGTGAGAGACTGTGAGAGGCTGTGAGAGACTGTGAGAGACTATGAGAGACTGTGAGAGGCTGTGAGAGACTGTGAGAGACTCTGAGAGACTGTGAGAGACTGTGAGAGACTGTGAGAGGCTGTGAGAGACTGTGAGAGTGCGAGAGTGTGAGAGACTGTGAGAGACTGTGAGAGTGTGAGAGACAGTGAGAGGCTGTGAGAGACTGTGAGAGACTGTGAGAGACTGTGAGAGACTGTGAGAGACTGTGAGAGGCTGTGAGAGGCTGTGAGAGACTGTGAGAGACTGTGAGAGACTGTGAGAGGCTGTGAGAGACTGTGAGAGTGCGAGAGTGTGAGAGACTGTGAGAGACTGTGAGAGACTGTGAGAGACTGTGAGAGACTGTGAGAGACTGTGAGAGACTGTGAGAGTGTGAGAGACAGTGAGAGGCTGTGAGAGACTGTGAGAGACTGTGAGAGTGTGAGAGACTGTGAGAGGCTGTGAGAGACTGTGAGAGACTGTGAGAGACTGTGAGGGACTGTGAGGGACTGTGAGAGTGTGAGAGACTGTAAGAGACTGTGAGAGGCTGTGAGAGACTGTGAGAGACTGTGAGAGACTGTGAGAGACGGTGAGAGACTGTGAGAGACTCTGAGAGGGTGTGAGAGACTGTGAGAGACTGTGAGAGACTGTGAGAGACTGTGAGAGACTGTGAGAGACTGTGAGAGACTGTGAGAGACTGTGAGAGCGTGAGAGACAGTGAGAGAATGTGAGAGGCTGTGAGAGACTGTGAGAGACTGTGAGAGACAGTGAGAGGCTGTGAGAAGCTGTGAGAGACTGTGAGAGACTGTGAGAGACTGTGAGAGACGGTGAGAGACTGTGAGAGACTCTGAGAGGGTGTGAGAGACTGTGAGAGACTCTGAGAGGCTGTGAGAGACTGTGAGAGACAGTGAGAGACTGTGAGAGACTTTGAGAGTGTGAGAGACTGTGAGAGACTGTGAGAGACTGTGAGAGACAGTGAGAGGCTGTGAGAGACTGTGAGAGACTGTGAGAGTGTGAGAGACTGTGAGAGGCTGTGAGAGACTGTGAGAGAGTGTGAGAGAGTGTGAGAGACTGTGAGAGGCTGTGAGAGACTGTGAGAGACTGTGAGAGACTGTGAGAGAATGTGAGAGACTGTGAGAGACTCTGAGAGACTGTGAGAGACTGTGAGAGACTGTGAGAGGCTGTGAGAGACTGTGAGAGTGCGAGAGTGTGAGAGACTGTGAGAGACTGTGAGAGTGTGAGAGACTGTGAGAGGCTGTGAGAGACTGTGAGAGACTGTGAGAGACTGTGAGAGTGTGAGAGACAGTGAGAGGCTGTGAGAGACTGTGAGAGACTGTGAGAGTGTGAGAGACTGTGAGAGACTGTGAGAGGCTGCGAGAGGCTGTGAGAGACTGTGAGAGACAGTGAGAGGCTGTGAGAGACTGTGAGAGACAGTGAGAGTGTGAAAGACTTTGAGAGACTGTGAGAGTGTGAGAGACTGTGAGACTGTGAGAGTGTGAGAGACTGTGAGAGACTCTGAGAGACTACGGTACAAAACAATCACATCAGCATGTAATGGTTTAATGGGATTGTCTTGCGTCATCTACTGTACTACTACTTCTTCTACTACTACTTCTACTAGTACTACGGTCAATATTTGGAGAGTGATGAAAGATTTACCAAGACATATTCAATCTCGTCATTTATAATCAATGAATCTCTCATTAATAGAGCAGATTGCGGTGGCCCCAAACTGAAAAAATTAAATTGGACTATAATCTCCACATGTTACACTTTGAAGCTAAATATAACACTGTTTGTTCTTTAAAGTAAAACCCCAAACACCACGAGGATGTTTACGTCATCTCTTGGCCAACACCACAGTTCGTTCATTTGTGCGATCGAACTCCGATCCGGTCGGAAAGCTCAGTCCAGGTCCAATTGTATCGAACTCTGAAATGTGAACGCGAGCGAACCAGAGCGCGGAGCGAAACCAGGAAGTGACCAGGAAGTGACCAGGAAGTGACCAGGAAGTGACCAGGAAGTGACCAGGAAGTGACCCACGCTGAGCCGCACGTGAGGCGCAGGATCTGAACGAACTCCTCTGAGAGATCCACAACGGGACAGAAGAAGGACAAAGTCTGGTTTAATAAGGTTGTGCACATGTGGGTGGCAGGCTGTGGGGTGAATCTGAAAAAGAATGAATCCAAACAGCGCTAAAGTCCCGCCCCAAGTTTGTTCATGTGACGTGGAGGCGGAGCTCCAGGCCCCTCCCTCACGTGTCTCTGTCCCTCACACAGCGTCTCTACAGGCCAAAGGAGAGAAGCGCCTTTCTGCGTCTTCCTGGACACTTGGTTCGGTTGACCGCTCGAGGGAAACACAATGTTGCAAACGTCATGATTTTGATTATGACCCAATGACACTTGAGCCTCACCTCGTCTCACACGTCTCACACGTCTCACCTCGTCTCACACGTCTCACACGTCTCACCTCGTCTCACACGTCTCACACGTCTCACCTCGTCTCACACGTCTCACACGTCTCACCTCGTCTCACACGTCTCACACGTCTCACCTCGTCTCACACGTCTCACCTCGTCTCACACGTCTCACACGTCTCACCTCGTCTCACACGTCTCACACGTCTCACCTCGTCTCACTCGTCTCACACGTCTCACCTCGTCTCACTCGTCTCACACGTCTCACCTCGTCTCACACGTCTCACCTCGTCTCACACGTCTCACACGTCTCACCTCGTCTCACACGTCTCACACGTCTCACACGTCTCACACGTCTCACCTCGTCTCACACGTCTCACCTCGTCTCACACGTCTCACACGTCTCACCTCATCTCACACGTCTCACACGTCTCACACGTCTCACACGTCTCACCTCATCTCACATGTCTCACACGTCTCACCTCGTCTCACACGTCTCACACGTCTCACCTCGTCTCACACGTCTCACACGTCTCACCACGTCTCACACGTCTCACACGTCTCACCTCGTCTCACACGTCTCACACGTCTCACCTCGTCTCACACGTCTCACATGTCTCACCTCGTCTCACTCGTCTCACACGTCTCACCTCGTCTCACACGTCTCACACGTCTCACCTCGTCTCACACGTCTCACACGTCTCACCTCGTCTCACACGTCTCACACGTCTCACCTCGTCTCACTCGTCTCACACGTCTCACCTCGTCTCACACGTCTCACCTCGTCTCACTCGTCTCACACGTCTCACCTCGTCTCACTCGTCTCACACGTCTCACCTCTTCTCACACGTCTCACCTCGTCTCACACGTCTCAAACGTCTCACACGTCTCACACGTCTCACCTCGTCTCACACGTCTCACACGTCTCACCTCGTCTCACACGTCTCACACGTCTCACCACGTCTCACACGTCTCACACGTCTCACCTCGTCTCACACGTCTCACCTCGTCTCACACGTCTCACACGTCTCACCTCGTCTCACTCGTCTCACACGTCTCACCTCGTCTCACTCGTCTCACACGTCTCACCTCGTCTCACACGTCTCACCTCGTCTCACACGTCTCACACGTCTCACCTCGTCTCACACGTCTCACACGTCTCACCTCGTCTCACACGTCTCACACGTCTCACCTCGTCTCACTCGTCTCACACGTCTCACCTCGTCTCACTCGTCTCACACGTCTCACCTCGTCTCACACGTCTCACCTCGTCTCACACGTCTCACACGTCTCACCTCGTCTCACACGTCTCACACGTCTCACCTCGTCTCACACGTCTCACACGTCTCACCTCGTCTCACTCGTCTCACACGTCTCACCTCGTCTCACTCGTCTCACACGTCTCACCTCGTCTCACACGTCTCACCTCGTCTCACACGTCTCACACGTCTCACCTCGTCTCACACGTCTCACACGTCTCACCTCGTCTCACACGTCTCACACGTCTCACCTCGTCTCACTCGTCTCACACGTCTCACCTCGTCTCACTCGTCTCACACGTCTCACCTCGTCTCACACGTCTCACCTCGTCTCACACGTCTCACACGTCTCACCTCGTCTCACACGTCTCACACGTCTCACCTCGTCTCACACGTCTCACACGTCTCACCTCATCTCACTCGTCTCACACGTCTCACCTCGTCTCACTCGTCTCACACGTCTCACCTCGTCTCACTCGTCTCACACGTCTCACCTCGTCTCACACGTCTCACACGTCTCACCTCGTCTCACACGTCTCACACGTCTCACCTCGTCTCACTCGTCTCACACGTCTCACCTCGTCTCACACGTCTCACCTCGTCTCACACGTCTCACCTCGTCTTACACGTCTCACACGTCTCACACGTCTCACCTCGTCTCACTCGTCTCACACGTCTCACCTCGTCTCACACGTCTCAAACGTCTCACCTCGTCTCACACGTCTCACACGTCTCACCTCGTCTCACACGTCTCACACGTCTCACCTCGTCTCACACGTCTCACACGTCTCACCTCGTCTCACACGTCTCACACGTCTCACCTCGTCTCACTCGTCTCACACGTCTCACCTCGTCTCACTCGTCTCACACGTCTCACCTCGTCTCACACGTCTCACACGTCTCACCTCGTCTCACTCGTCTCACACGTCTCACCTCGTCTCACACGTCTCACACGTCTCACCTCGTCTCACACGTCTCACACGTCTCACCTTGTCTCACTCGTCTCACACGTCTCACCTCGTCTCACACGTCTCACACGTCTCACCTCGTCTCACACGTCTCACCTCGTCTCACTCGTCTCACACGTCTCACCTCGTCTCACACGTCTCACACGTCTCACCTCGTCTCACTCGTCTCACACGTCTCACCTCGTCTCACACGTCTCACCTCGTCTTACACGTCTCACCTCGTCTCACTCGTCTCACACGTCTCACACGTCTCACACGTCTCACCTCGTCTCACACGTCTCATCTCGTCTCACACGTCTCACCTAGTCTCACACGTCTCACACGTCTCACAAGTCTCACCTCGTCTCACACGTCTCACCTTGTCTCACACGTCCCAGAACTACACACACATAATTATGACTAATCCAGACTGAATCCACAGCGACCTGACGTCCTTCTCCACTGTCCTCCTCCACTGTCCTCCTCCACTGTCCCCCTCCACTGTCCTCCTCCACTGTTCTCCTCCACTGTCCCCCTCCACTGTCCTCCTCCCAGTCCAAACACCGTCCCACTGTTTGAACAAAAGGCCTGTGCAAACGCTCGCCTCGACGTGATGGAAGGTAAACACCGCCGCGCCGCCGTCCCCCAAAGGGCCCCACACAGTCCGGGCGTCTCTGAACGAGCTGACGCCAGAGACGAGCTTCTTCTTTGTGAGGGCGTTTTTTTGGCAGCGAGAGTGGGCCAAACCGGAGCCATTCATGAGCAGGACCGTCCCGTGCGGCGCCGCGGCAGCAACAACAATAGTGCTCAATAGCTGAATGTTTCTCCTCAACGTTTTTCTATTTTTTTTGCACAAAAGCCGACGATTCCTGCGGCGATTATCTGCAATATCAGCCACTTTTCAACCAAGGTTTTATTCAAGGACTTCCAGGATTTTGGACTTAATGAAGGACCAAGAGCGTGAAAAACATGGACAATAACGGTGTTAATGCTGCTGAGGAACTGCATTTGTCACCAAAAGTAACGTATGCTAAGGCTAACACCTTCAGCTACATGACGTATGCTAACGCTAACACCTTCAGCTACATGACGTATGCTAAGGCTAACACCTTCAGCTACATGACGTATGCTAACGCTAACACCTTCAGCTACATGACGTATGCTAAGGCTAACACCTTCAGCTACATGACGTATGCTAACGCTAACACCTTCAGCTACATGACGTATGCTAAGGCTAACACCTTCAGCTACATGACGTATGCTAAGGCTAACACCTTCAGCTACATGACGTATGCTAACGCTAACACCTTCAGCTACATGACGTATGCTAACGCTAACACCTTCACCTACATGACGTATGCTAACGCTAACACCTTCAGCTACATGACGTATGCTAAGGCTAACACCTTCAGCTACATGACATATGCTAACGCTAACCCCTTCAGCTACATCACGTATGCTAAGGCTAACACCTTCAGCTACATGACGTATGCTAACGCTAACACCTTCAGCTACATGACGTATGCTAACGCTAACACCTTCAGCTACATGACATATGCTAACGCTAACACCTTCAGCTACATGACATATGCTAACGCTAACACCTTCAGCTACATGAGGCACAGACAGAACTGTGGTAAGTGTCTGGTATGTTAGCGTAACATATGAACAGTTATTCAGATAACTATAGCATAAAGAACATGCTAACAGATAACTATAGCATAAAGAACATGCTAACAAGTTTAGCAAAGCATCAGTTTTACCCCAAATCACTAAATCCACTGAATTCTTCTTCCTCTGTGTCACTTCTAAACAACTCCACAAACTCCAGAGGAAGAGGAAGTGCAGATTCTTCTTCTGCGTCGCTCAGAGCCTAGAGCCTCTTGTGGTCGTCAGTGTGAAAATAATGAATAATAACACATAAATTGCACCCCGGACAAAACAATGAAAAAAGGTGGGAAAACTTGAAAATAGGACACGGGGAGTGGAGGGACTTACGGGACAGTTCCTGAGGTCGCCCATGTTGCTGGCGTTTCGGAGCAGCTCCCCGAACATGTCCGGAGTGGGCTTGTCTCTGCACTCGAGCATCCTCACCGCCTGGTTACTGCGGCACACAAACAAACAAACCTTTATCTGAATATGCTGAATATGCATTAAATATGTTATTTTCTTTCAATATTCAATAATAAATATCAAGTAAATATAACATTGTTTGCATGAAAATACATAATCCACAAGTAGAAAAAGCTTCAGTTGTTTCATCTGGACTCAGTTTGAAAAAATAGACGTTTCGACTCTCATCCAAGAGTCATTGTCAATAACAGAATTTAGGTCGAGAACTCCGATATTAATACTGTTCTGTGGTAAGACCCGCCCATTGGGCGGAGCCTTCCTGAAGTAGAAAGAGTTGTTTGTTTCAACAGAAACTCCCCCTTGTATCTACCGAGCCTATTCAGAATCTTAATGGGCTATTAGAATCCTCTTTGTCTTAGTGAGACCCTGGCTCAACCACCCTGAGTACCTGATTAGCATCTGAATGTCCTGGTCCTGGTCCTCTACCTTTCCAGGGGTTCAGTACCATTATAGATACCAGGTAGATTTAATCTGAGCCCTCCATTTCTGTTTAAAGAAGGTCTTTCTTTTTTAACAAAAATAGCTTCCTTGACTCCTCTTTCAAACCATCTTTTCTCCCTGCTTAAAACCTTCACCTCACCGTCTTCAAACGAGTGATTAGAGGCTTCAAGATGGAGATGCACGGCGCTCTGTGGTCCTGAACTAGTATTTCTTCTGTGCTGATAAAGCCTCTTGTGTAGAGGCTGTTTAGTCTCACCTATGTAACGTTCTTTACAGCTTTCTTCACTGCAAACGTCTATTTTTTCAAACTGAGTCCAGATGACTACAACTGAAGCTTTTTCTACTATGGAACACGCCTGGACGAATGAGGGATTACACCGACATAATCCACAAGGACAAAACGTGACAAAACCCTCTCTGACGTTTATGACCTCGACTGATCGGGACACGACCACCACAGACTCTGATTCAAACATCCAAAGAGTCTAAAGTGCATTACATAAGCAGCAGTCTGGTTTTTAACCCTGCGTTGCCGGGGTGACGCATGCATATTCATACATCCATGAGCGTATCCTTCTCCTGACCTCGGCTCCCCGTGCGCAACAGCTCATGTCCAGAGGTTATGCACGATTACTCTTCCTTTACCCTCTTTACCCTTTTTACCCCGGACGCCAACCTCAAACAAACCCCTCCACGACCGCTCCAACCCCTCCACGACCGCTCCAACCCCTCCACGACCGCTCCAACCCCTCCACGACCGCTCCAACCCCTCAACGACCGCTCCAACCCCTCCACGACCGCTCCAACCCCTCAACGACCGCTCCAACCCCTCAACGACCGCTCCAACCCCTCAACGACCGCTCCAACCCCTCAACGACCGCTCCAACCCCTCCACGACCGCTCCAACCCCTCCACGACCGCTCCAACCCCTCCACGACCGCTCCAACCCCTCCACGACCGCTCCAACCCCTCAACGACCGCTCCAACACCTCAACGACCGCTCCAACCCCTCCACGACCGCTCCAACCCCTCAACGACCGCTCCAACCCCTCAACGACCGCTCCAACCCCTCCACGACCGCTCCAACCCCTCAACGACCGCTCCAACCCCTCCACGACCGCTCCAACCCCTCAACGACCGCTCCAACCCCTCCACGACCGCTCCAACCCCTCCACGACCGCTCCAACCCCTCCACGACCGCTCCAACCCCTCCACGACCGCTCCAACCCCTCAACGACCGCTCCAACCCCTCAACGACCGCTCCAACCCCTCCACGACCGCTCCAACCCCTCAACGACCGCTCCAACCCCTCAACGACCGCTCCAACCCCTCCACGACCGCTCCAACCCCTCAACGACCGCTCCAACCCCTCCACGACCGCTCCAACCCCTCCACGACCGCTCCAACCCCTCCACGACCGCTCCAACCCCTCCACGACAGCTCCAACCCCTCCATGACAGCTACAACCCCTCCACGACCGCTCCAACCCCTCCACGACCGCTCCAACCCCTCCACGACCGCTCCAACCCCTCAACGACCGCTCCAACCCCTCCACGACCGTTCCAACCCCTCCACGACCGCTCCAACCCCTCCACGACCGCTCCAACCCCTCCACGACAGCTCCAACCCCTCAACGACCGCTCCAACCCCTCCACGACCGCTCCAACCCCTCCACGACCGCTCCAACCCCTCCACGACCGCTCCAACCCCTCCACGACCGCTCCAACCCCTCAACGACCGCTCCAACCCCTCAACGACCGCTCCAACCCCTCCACGACCGCTCCAACCCCTCAACGACCGCTCCAACCCCTCAACGACCGCTCCAACCCCTCCACGACCGCTCCAACCCCTCAACGACCGCTCCAACCCCTCCACGACCGCTCCAACCCCTCCACGACCGCTCCAACCCCTCCACGACCGCTCCAACCCCTCCACGACAGCTCCAACCCCTCCATGACAGCTACAACCCCTCCACGACCGCTCCAACCCCTCCACGACCGCTCCAACCCCTCCACGACCGCTCCAACCCCTCCACGACCGCTCCAACCCCTCAACGACCGCTCCAACCCCTCCACGACCGCTCCAACCCCTCCACGACCGCTCCAACCCCTCCACGACCGCTCCAACCCCTCCACGACCGCTCCAACCCCTCAACGACCGCTCCAACCCCTCCACGACCGCTCCAACCCCTCCACGACCGCTCCAAACCCTCCACGACAGCTCCAACCCCTCCACGACAGCTACAACCCCTCCACGACCGCTCCAACCCCTCCACGACCGCTCCAACCCCTCCACGACCGCTCCAACCCCTCCACGACCGCTCCAACCCCTCCACGACCGCTCCAACCCCTCCACGACCGCTCCAACCCCTCCACGACCGCTCCAACCCCTCCACGACAGCTCCAACCCCTCCACGACAGCTACAACCCCTCCACGACAGCTACAACCCCTCCACGACCGCTCCAACCCCTCCACGACCGCTCCAACCCCTCCACGACCGCTCCAACCCCTCCACGACCGCTCCAACCCCTCAACGACCGCTCCAACCCCTCCACGACCGCTCCAACCCCTCCACGACCGCTCCAACCCCTCCACGACCGCTCCAACCCCTCCACGACCGCTCCAACCCCTCCACGACCGCTCCAACCCCTCCACGACCGCTCCAACCCCTCCACGACCGCTCCAACCCCTCCACGACCGCTCCAACCCCTCCACGACCGCTCCAACCCCTCCACGACCGCTCCAACCCCTCCACGACCGCTCCAACCCCTCCACGACCGCTCCAACCCCTCCACGACCGCTCCAACCCCTCCACGACCGCTCCAACCCCTCAACGACCGCTCCAACCCCTCAACGACCGCTCCAACCCCTCCACGACCGCTCCAACCCCTCAACGACCGCTCCAACCCCTCAACGACCGCTCCAACCCCTCCACGACCGCTCCAACCCCTCAACGACCGCTCCAACCCCTCCACGACCGCTCCAACCCCTCCACGACCGCTCCAACCCCTCCACGACCGCTCCAACCCCTCCACGACAGCTCCAACCCCTCCACGACAGCTACAACCCCTCCACGACCGCTCCAACCCCTCCACGACCGCTCCAACCCCTCCACGACCGCTCCAACCCCTCCACGACCGCTCCAACCCCTCCACGACCGCTCCAACCCCTCCACGACCGCTCCAACCCCTCCACGACAGCTACAACCCCTCCACGACCGCTCCAACCCCTCCACGACCGCTCCAACCCCTCCACGACCGCTCCAACCCCTCCACGACCGCTCCAACCCCTCAACGACCGCTCCAACCCCTCCACGACCGCTCCAACCCCTCCACGACCGCTCCAACCCCTCCACGACCGCTCCAACCCCTCCACGACCGCTCCAACCCCTCCACGACCGCTCCAACCCCTCCACGACCGCTCCAACCCCTCCACGACCGCTCCAACCCCTCCACGACCGCTCCAACCCCTCCACGACCGCTCCAACCCCTCCACGACCGCTCCAACCCCTCCACGACCGCTCCAACCCCTCCACGACCGCTCCAACCCCTCCACGACAGCTCCACTAACGATACAAATAATGCATAATACGTATGTTTTAAATACACAAACTCTACTCA
>NW_027316180.1:5000-12500 GCF_026437365.1 Eucyclogobius newberryi | reverse complement strand
GAGACAGGAGAGAGACAGGAGGGAGACACGAGGGAGACAGGAGGGAGACACGAGGGAGACAGGAGGGAGACAGGAGAGAGACAGGAGGGAGACACGAGGGAGACAGGAGGGAGACACGAGGGAGACAGGAGGGAGACAGGAGAGAGACACGAGGGAGACACGAGGGAGACAGGAGGGAGACACGAGGGAGACAGGAGGGAGACAGGAGGGAGACAGGAGGGAGACACGAGGGAGACACGAGAGAGACACGAGGGAGACAGGAGGGAGACACGAGGGAGACAGGAGAGAGACACGAGGGAGACAGGAGGGAGACACGAGGGAGACACGAGGGAGACAGGAGGGAGACACGAGGGAGACAGGAGGGAGACAGGAGAGAGACAGGAGGGAGACACGAGGGAGACAGGAGGGAGACACGAGGGAGACAGGAGGGAGACAGGAGAGAGACACGAGGGAGACAGGAGAGAGACACGAGGGAGACAGGAGAGAGACAGGAGGGAGACACGAGGGAGACAGGAGGGAGACACGAGGGAGACAGGAGGGAGACAGGAGAGAGACACGAGGGAGACACGAGGGAGACACGAGGGAGACACGAGGGAGACAGGAGGGAGACACGAGGGAGACAGGAGGGAGACAGGAGAGAGACACGAGGGAGACACGAGGGAGACACGAGGGAGACAGGAGGGAGACAGGAGAGAAACACGAGGGAGACACAAGGGAGACAGGAGGGAGACACGAGGGAGACACGAGGGAGACAGGAGGGAGACAGGAGGGAGACACGAGGGAGACAGGAGGGAGACACGAGGGAGACAGGAGGGAGACAGGAGAGAGACACGAGGGAGACACGAGGGAGACAGGAGGGAGACACGAGGGAGACACGAGGGAGACAGGAGAGAGACACGAGGGAGACAGGAGAGAGACAGGAGGGAGACACGAGGGAGACAGGAGGGAGACACGAGGGAGACAGGAGGGAGACAGGAGAGAGACACGAGGGAGACACGAGGGAGACACGAGGGAGACAGGAGGGAGACAGGAGAGAAACACGAGGGAGACACAAGGGAGACAGGAGGGAGACACGAGGGAGACACGAGGGAGACAGGAGAGAGACAGGAGGGAGACACGAGGGAGACAGGAGGGAGACACGAGGGAGACAGGAGGGAGACAGGAGAGAGACAGGAGGGAGACACGAGGGAGACAGGAGGGAGACACGAGGGAGACACGAGGGAGACAGGAGGGAGACACGAGGGAGACAGGAGAGAGACACGAGGGAGACAGGAGGGAGACAGGAGAGAGACACGAGGGAGACACGAGGGAGACAGGAGGGAGACACGAGGGAGACACGAGGGAGACAGGAGAGAGACACGAGGGAGACACGAGGGAGACACGAGGGAGACACGAGGGAGACACGAGGGGGACACGAGGGAGACAGGAGGGAGACAGGAGGGAGACAGGAGGGAGACACGAGGGAGACACGAGAGAGACACGAGGGAGACAGGAGGGAGACACGAGGGAGACACGAGGGAGACACGAGGGAGACAGGAGGGAGACAGGAGAGAGACACGAGGGAGACACGAGGGAGACAGGAGGGAGACACGAGGGAGACACGAGGGAGACAGGAGGGAGACACGAGGGAGACACAAGGGATACACGAGGGAGACACGAGAGAGACACAAGGGAGACAGGAGGGAGACAGGAGGGAGACAGGAAATCAGCCACTTCCGTCTGCGTTAAATGTTGAAAATAATAAACCGAATCCTCGTAAACCTGGTGAACAGTGAGGATCGTCCAAAAAGTGAGGCTCAAACTTGACCGCAGGATGAGAATCCTAACAGTCAGTTGTTCTTATACTGACCCCTTGTGGCCAGAGTCCTTTGTTATGAAGTTAAGTTTGTTAAGTTATTAGTTTTGTTTGAAATGTATGAATTATGAAGCATAAACTACAAAAGAAACTGCATAAACGCCTCAAGAGAAGAAAGATTACATTAAATCAAAAATCATAAAAATAACATAAAACCATTAAAACTGTAATAATATGCACCACAGATTGATTGATTGATTGATTGATTGATTGATTGAATTGTAACCACCACAGAATTGTCATAATTTAATGTTCGTCCACGTAGAATCAACTGGACAAAAGTGATAAGAATACTACAAACGAGCACTTTTCGTGGTAATACTAGAGACAGAACTATTATTTTGTGTTGAAAATGACATTTTATCGTCTAAAAACATTGGCCTTTCTTCCTGTGGTGATGAGAACACTGAACACTGTCCTCACGTCTTAGCTCTGCTCATCTGTGGCATGTGGCGAGCGTCGTGTGTGGCGAGCGTCGTGTGTGGCGAGCGTCGTGTGTGGCGAGCTTCGTGTGTGGCGAGCTTCGTGTGTGGCGAGCTTCGTGTGTGGCGAGCGTCGTGTGTGGCGAGCGTCGTGTGTGGCGAGCGTCGTGTGTGGCGAGCGTCGTGTGTGGCGAGCTTCGTGTGTGGCGAGCTTCGTGTGTGGCGAGCGTCGTGTGTGGCGAGCGTCGTGTGTGGCGAGCGTCGTGTGTGGCGAGCGTCGTGTGTGACGAGCTTCGTGTGTGACGAGCTTCGTGTGTGGCGAGCGTCGTGTGTGGCGAGCGTCGTGTGTGGCGAGCGTCGTGTGTGGCGAGCGTCGTGTGTGGCGAGCGTCGTGTGTGACGAGCTTCGTGTGTGGCGAGCGTCGTGTGTGGCGAGCGTCGTGTGTGGCGAGCGTCGTGTGTGGCGAGCGTCGTGTGTGGCGAGCGTCGTGTGTGGCGAGCGTCGTGTGTGGCCCGCACACGGCCCGCTCTAATCTGTGGCGTGGAGCAGCATCTATATTTCATAAGCGCTCAGACGGATTCCCTGACTGAACACATTTACTCCCAATCGATCAGAAAGCGCCGGCAGCTCCAGCACGCCAACGTTTACATGCACGCGCAGGCAGGGGGCGACAGGGGGCGGCAGGGGGCGACAGGAGGCGACAGGCGGCGGCAGGGGGCGGCAGGGGGCGACAGGGGGCGGCAGGGGGCGACAGGGGGCGCCGCTGAAGGTACGAAGTTTACACTATTCGATACCTTTTTGACTTATTGTCTTATTTGAGGGTCGACACAGACATTTTTACTCAGTTTTTTTGTTAATGGACAATTTAGTTTGAAACAAGTAAACAAAAATGTAAAGTAGTCAGAAAAATCACAGTTAAAACAACAAATTTGGACTAAACCAGGACTGAAGCAAGTTTACAGTGGAATCAAACCAGAACCAAGTGTGATTGGCGCCTCCTGTGTTTTTTGACTCATTTTATTTCGATTTTTTTTTTTTTTTACCTAAATCAAGTTTTTAAAAATCCTCTTTTAGCTTTGAAACAAAAACAAATTCAAACTATTCAAAACTCCCCCCGACAAACCAGTTAAAACGACTCAAAATCGAGCTCAAACTGAACTCGTGGCTTTACGTTTGGCAGCGTTCGGGGGCGGCGAGGCGAGCGGGACATGTGTGACTGATGGAGGTTTCTCTTGGTAATGGAGGAGATGATTTCTATGAAGAGGAGCTGTTTAAAATGCCGGCGGCGTCCGCAGGTGACGAACGGGAAACGGGGGGAAGGCGACACGTTTAAGGAAGAGCGACGACTTCACACGACTCTCGTTTATTACACGCTGGAGTTTGGGGCTTTATAAAGACGCCATTTTGGATCTAAAGTTCACAGTCGCAGAGCAAAACTCGCATTTTTAAAAGTTTACATTTTATATTCTTTTGGTGTATTAGAGCCACCTTTTTGAGATGTTTGACTGTGCTCAGAATATTCCACAATATGGCATTAAATTTACCGTATTTTCCAGACTATAAGTCGCACATAGTTTTTGCCCGGGGTGCGACTTATATGTGATATTATTCGTTATTTTCACACTGACCACCACAAGAGGGCGCTTGTTGTGGAGTTGTTTAGAAGTGACACAGAGGAAGAAGAATTCAGTGGATTTAGTGATTTGGGGTAAAACTGATGCTTTGCTAAACTTGTTAGCATGTTCTTTATGCTATAGTTATCTGAAGAACTGTTCATATGTTACGCTGACATACCAGACACTTACCACAGTTCTGTCTGTGCCTCATGTAGCTGAAGGTGTTAGCGTTAGCATACGTCATGTAGCTGAAGGTGTTAGCGTTAGCATACGTCATGTAGCTGAAGGTGTTAACGTTAGCATACGTCATGTAGCTGAAGGTGTTAGCGTTAGCATACGTCATGTAGCTGAAGGTGTTAGCGTTAGCATACGTCATGTAGCTGAAGGTGTTAGCGTTAGCATACTTACACTTATTCACCATGTTCTCTCATCTGTTATTATTTTAAACTGTATTTTCAGATGAAATGTCTTTTTTATCAGATACATTTCCCCCAAAAATGAGACTTATACTCCAGTGCGACTTATATATGTTTGTTTTTTTTAATTATGCATTTTTTTGCATAGTCCAGAAAATAGGGTTAGGCGTGTTCGGGACATGTTCGGGGCGTGTTCTGGGACGTGTTCGGGGCGTGTTCTGGGACGTGTTCGGGACGTGTTCGGGACATGTTCGGGGCATGTTCTGGGCGTGTTTGGGGCGTTTTCGGGGGCGTGTTCTGGGCGTGTTCTGGGACGTGTTCGGAGCGTGTTCTGGGCGTGTTCGGGACATGTTCGGGACATGTTCGGGGCGTGTTCTGGGCGTGTTCGGAGCGTGTTCGGGGCGTGTTCGTGGTGTGTTCGGAGCGTGTTCTGGGCGTGTTCGGGACGTGTTCTGGGCGTGTTCTGGGCATGTTCTGGGCGTGTTCGGGGCATGTTCGTAGCATGTTCTGGCCGTGTTCGGAGCGTGTTCGGGGCGTGTTCGGGGTGTGTTCGGAGCGTGTTCTGGGCGTGTTCGGGACGTGTTCTGGCCGTGTTCTGGGCATGTTCAAAGCGTGATCTGGGCGTATTTGGGGCGTGTTCGGGGCGTGTTCGGGGCGTGTTCTGGGCGTGTTCGGGGCATGTTCGTAGCATGTTCTGGCCGTGTTCGGAGCGTGTTCGGGGCGTGTTCGGGACATGTTCGGGACATGTTTGGGGCGTGTTCTGGGCGTGTTCGGAGCGTGTTCGGGGCGTGTTCGGGGTGTGTTTGGGGCGTGTTCGGGGCATGTTCTGGGACGTGTTCGGGGCGTGTTCTGGGCGTATTTGGGGCGTGTTCGGGGCGTGTTCGGGGCGTGTTCGGGGCGTGTTCGGGACGTGTTCTGGCCGTGTTCTGGGCATGTTCAAAGCGTGATCTGGGCGTATTTGGGGCGTGTTCGGGGCGTGTTCGGGGCGTGTTCTGGGCGTGTTCGGGGCATGTTCGTAGCATGTTCTGGCCGTGTTCGGAGCGTGTTCGGGGCGTGTTCGGGACATGTTCGGGACATGTTTGGGGCGTGTTCTGGGCGTGTTCGGAGCGTGTTCGGGGCGTGTTCGGGGTGTGTTTGGGGCGTGTTCGGGGCATGTTCTGGGACGTGTTCGGGGCGTGTTCTGGGACGTGTTCGGGGCGTGTTCTGGGCGTATTTGGGGCGTGTTCGGGGCGTGTTCGGGGCGTGTTCGGGGCATGTTCGGAGCGTGTTCTGGGCGTGTTCTGGGCGTATTTGGGGCGTGTTCGGGGCGTGTTCGGGGCGTGTTCTGGGCATGTTCGGGGCATGTTCGAAGCGTGTTCGGGGCGTGTTCGGGGCGTGTTCGGGACGTGTTCGGGACGTGTTCGGAGCGTGTTTAGAGCGTGTTTGGGACATGTTCGGGACATGTTTGGGGCGTGTTCGGGGCGTGTCATCGCGGCGACTCACGAAGCACTCGGCGGCGTCGTCCATGATGCCGAGCTGGAAGCGCTGCTCGTCCTTGAAGGTTTTGGCCAGAGCCGAGCGCAGCACGTCGGACGGCAGCACCCGCTCACTGCTGAACTGGAACTGGGCAAAGATGCTCTGCAAAAACACACGCAGAAGCCAACAAGCGTTACGCGACGAATCGGGTCTGTGGAGCGGCGAGTGCTCGAGAACAAAATCACAAATTCAGTGAAAACAGGCGTAAACAGCTGCTTTTATGCTCGTAGTGGGACGTGATTTCATTTTCTGTCACTGCTCCTGAAGTTTGTGACAAGTTTAAACTGAACTGTCTGAAAAAACAAAAAAAAAGTAAAAATTTACAAAAACGTAACTTTATTTTGCTTTTAGGTCTATTTTTTGGGTCGATTGACCTGAATAATCGCGATCATCCCGTCGTCTACTTTGAGTTTCGAGTCATTGCACCAAATTGGAAACTGAAAATGTCTCATATTTTTGCGATAAATATGATTTTTGTGAACGCTTCTCTTTATTAAAACCTCCTCTAATCATCCAATGTGACTCGCCGAGTCCCAAGTCTTAGTCCACGCCGCGGAGCATCGGCCCCGAAAAACTATACGTATGAATTATTTTAATATAAACTATGTAAAAATCTGTGGAAAAGTGCCAAAAACTAGAAAACAAACCCAAATAATGCATAATATTGACTTTTAATGATGATCCACTGAACACACATGAGCTGAATGGACCAATCCTGAATCAGACTCCTCCTCCTCCAGCTCACAGACTCCTCCTCCTCCAGCTCACAGACTCCTCCTCCTCCAGCTCACAGACTCCTCCTCCTCCAGCTCAGGCCTCAGTATCACAGCGTATCAATAATAAATGCAGTTTGTAAAGAGCTTTTCCTCGACAGAAAACGTCGTGTAGCAGCGAAAAGCAAACGAGCCGCTGAGGCGAGCCCTCACTTTACGCCCGCCGAGTTTAAACGCCTTTTGAGCCAGAATTCGACGGTCGTTGGTCATGAATTGAAAATGACCCGTGGGAATAAAGACGTGGACTTGATAAAGAGACGTTAATGAGAGACTCGAGGCCCAGATAAGGAGTTTAAAGGGGCTGTACCTGGTTTTTGGTCACATGATAAAGTAGTGTTTCTCCAGTGCAGATAAAAGGAGCTTTGGGGGTCAACGGGAGACCGCTGTGTGCCGTCTGCAGCTTCCCCGAACCAGGAAGTAAGGCTGATGTGATGTTAGCGTGCTAGCTGTTGTTAGCGCTACTGAAGGTTGTGATAAGTGCTTATAAACTGGGTAAAGGTGAGAGATACGTTTGGACCGGCGCAAAGCCTTTAAAATTCTGTTTGTTACATTTTAAGACGGTAAAAATGAGGTACTGTGCCTTTAATAAGGGGCGGGTCTTTAGATGAATGCTTGGAGGTGATTGGGTGAAACACTTTAAAGTGCCTCTGACCGTTTGGACGACTCATTGAACTAAAATGAAAGAAATGATGCACATGTTATCCAAGAATATCATTTTACTTCCTGGTTGTAATTGATGACATCACACTAGGCCAATACCCAGCAAGCACTGGGCCAAAACTCATCTAAAGTCAGAATTAGTTTAATTTGACACATCAAAATATGAGAGTGACTTTATTTGGTTAAATTAATGTTTAGCGCGTCAAATATGTGTCAATTTTGCATAAACTTGTGTTTGTTCCT
>NW_027316180.1:0-2500 GCF_026437365.1 Eucyclogobius newberryi | reverse complement strand
GAAATATTGGTATTAAAAGGTAAAAATATGAATTAACTCAAAACTCATAAATTAAATGCGACTCCAGGTATATTTTTGATGAGGAAACAACATTTTAACATAAAATTAAACTCAAATTATGGGGGAGATTGACATAAAATCAATAACTAGATTTGTTTTTTTGTATCCCGATAAAAATATTCAGATAATATTCAGTCAGTCCAACGGAAATGTGTCAAAATGTGTCTCTAAATGAGCTTTAAGTATCAGATCATCATGAAAAAACACTGTCAAATGACCCAAAAAAACTTTAAATTGGAAGTTGATCAGGTTTTTTGTCGCATTTTTTACACAATCAATATTCATTTTTGCACAAAACGACATCACTGATATTTCCATAATCTGCCTCAAATACACCAAAACAGCCATAAATCAGACCTTTAATAAAAGCCATTATTCAAATACCGTCTGCAGCGTGTCGAAAACATGTGTCTTGAGCTGAGAAATGTGGAAACGTCGGAACAAAAATGACCTCAATTCAGACGCCGGGAATTTGAGAAAAGAAATAAAATAGATTTTCATGAGAACGTTCAGAATCTCTTTTATGATCTGTGGAGAGCGACGTGGAGCTGAGGAAATGTAGCTTTTTATTCAGGGAAACGAGACCGCAAACTCTCATACAGATTCTAGACACTAACTACACCAAATACAGGTGGGAACAACTGATATTTGTAGTTTTATATATTTATAATCTCATGTTTACAAAGTCACTCGGGCTAAAAAGCCGAGGTGATTGGTCAGTTGATCCAACCAAACCGGCTAATCGACGTAATTAAACGGGTCATAGCTTAATTTCAGGGTTTGTCCTCTGCATTTGACCCGTCCCTCAAAGCCAGGACGACAAACAAAGTCGTTGGAGCCAGAAACGTGCAGCAACGGGACGATAAACCGGGACGAGGGGGCACTTTCTGCTGCCTCGCACTATACGATGCTGTCCTAAAGAAGTCGGACTGCAGATGGCGCTGTCTTAACTGCCGGTGCTGAAACGTCACGGCGACGCCACGTGGCACTCTGGAGGCGGCCGTGAGGGATTTGAGCATTTGAAAAGAAATGATCAAAAGAACAAATGAATAAAGGGCAAATGTAGCTGAAAAAACCTTTATAATTCTACTTTTATGGACCTGAAATCATCTGTGGAGCTGTCAATCAAGAACATGTCTCTAAATCATGTTTGATTTTATTTTTAGTGTTTTACAGCGTTTGCTTTTTGGACGCTACGAACATTTCAAATGCAAAACATCAAAGGTTAAACACGTGTGGTTCCAGTAGTGTCCTGTGGGGGCGCTGTCCTGACGCTGCAGGACAAAGACAGTTCATGTAAAGGACGTGTGCATTATTCACACACTTTAAGTGTCGTTACAGACACCAGTGCAGAAAGAGAGACTCTTCCTCTGCTCCTGCATCTTCCTCTGCTCCTGCATCTTCCTCTGCTCCTGCATCTTCCTCTGCTCCTGCATCTTCCTCTGCTCCTGCACTTTCCTCTGCTCCTGCATCTTCCTCTGCTCCTGCATCTTCCTCTGCTCCTGCATCTTCCTCTGCTCCTGCATCTTCCTCTGCTCCTGCACTTTCCTCTGCTCCTGCATCTTCCTCTGCTCCTGCATCTTCCTCTGCTCCTGCATCTTCCTCTGCTCCTGCATCTTCCTCTGCTCCTGCACTTTCCTCTGCTCCTGCATCTTCCTCTGCTCCTGCATCTTCCTCTGCTCCTGCATCTTCCTCTGCTCCTGCATCTTCCTCTGCTCCTGCATCTTCCTCTGCTCCTGCACTTTCCTCTGCTCCTGCATCTTCCTCTGCTCCTGCATCTTCCTCTGCTCCTGCATCTTCCTCTGCTCCTGCATCTTCCTCTGCTCCTGCACTTTCCTCTGCTCCTGCATCTTCCTCTGCTCCTGCATCTTCCTCTGCTCCTGCATCTTCCTCTGCTCCTGCATCTTCCTCTGCTCCTGCACTGCTTCCTTAAAGGTTTGATGATGTAACTGTGTTCAGGGCGGACTCAGGATGAGTGAACACTTCTGTGGAAGTGAAGGAGTTTTACCAGTGATAAATAAACATATCAATATTGTTAGTGCTAATCCTGACCTCCAGCGAGCCCTGCACCCCTGGTTGGGAAACACTTATAGATCATGATCTTTACCACGGCAAACACAACTAAAATACTGACGCTAAACACTGTTAAAATCTTCATTTAGAACACTAGTCATGAAGGGACACACAGTATCATGATTCTAGAGTACAGTACAGTACTGTACTGTACTGTACTGTACTGTACTGTACTGTACTGTACTGCACTGTACTGCACTGTACTGTACATTATTACAGTACAGTACTGTACTGTAGAGTACTGTACTGTTTTGTGCTGCACTGTACTGCACTGTACTGTACTGTACTGTACTGTACTGCACTGTACTGTACTGTACTGCACTGTACTGTACTGTACTGTACTGCACTGTACTGTACTGTACTGTAC
>NW_027316179.1:610000-625667 GCF_026437365.1 Eucyclogobius newberryi | reverse complement strand
GTTCTCACAGTGGAGCGTTCTCACAGTGTGGAGTGTTCTCACAGTGGAGCGTTCTCACAGTGGAGCGTTCTCACAGTGGAGCGTTCTCACAGTGTGGAGCGTTCTCACAGTGTGGAGCGTTCTCACAGTGTGGAGCGTTCTCACAGTGTGGAGCGTTCTCACAGTGTGGAGCGTTCCTCACAGTGAGAGTTCTCACAGTGTGGAGCGTTCTCACAGTGGAGCGTTCTCACAGTGGAGCGTTCTCACAGTGGAGCATTCTCACAGTGGAAGTGTTCTCACAGTGTGGAGCGTTCTCACAGTGGGAGCGTTCTCACAGTGGAGCGTTCTCACAGTGAAGTGTTCTCACAGTGTGGAGCGTTCTCACAGTGGAGCGTTCTCACAGTGGAGCGTTCTCACAGTGAAGTGTTCTCACACTGTGGAGCGTTCTCACAGTGGAGCGTTCTCACAGTGAAGTGTTCTCACAGTGTGGAGCGTTCTCACAGTGGAGCGTTCTCACAGTGGAGCGTTCTCAAAGTGGAGGGTTCTCACAGTGGAGGGTTCTCACAGTGTGGAGCGTTCTCACAGTGGAGCGTTCTCACAGTGGAGCGTTCTCACAGTGGAGCGTTCTCAAAGTGGAGGGTTCTCACAGTGGAGGGTTCTCACAGTGGAGCGTTCTCACAGTGGAGCGTTCTCACAGTGGAGCGTTCTCAAAGTGGAGGGTTCTCACAGTGGTGGGTTCACACAGTGGAGGGTTCTCACAGTGGAGCGTTCTCACAGTGGAGCGTTCTCACAGTGGAGCATTCTCACAGTGAAGTGTTCTCACAGTGTGGAGCGTTCTCACAGTGGAGCGTTCTCACAGTGGAGCGTTCTCACTGTGTGGAGTGTTCTCACAGTGGAGCGTTCTCACAGTGGAGCGTTCTCACAGTGGAGCGTTCTCAAAGTGGAGGGTTCTCACAGTGGAGGGTTCTCACAGTGGAAGGTTCTCACAGTGGAGCGTTCTCACAGTGGAGCGTTCTCACATTGGAGGGTTCTCACAGTGGAGGGTTCTCACAGTGGAGCGTTCTCACAGTGGAGCGTTCTCAAAGTGGAGGGTTCTCACAGTGGTGGGTTCTCACAGTGGAGCGTTCTCACAGTGGAGCGTTCTCACAGTGGAGCGTTCTCAAAGTGGAGGGTTCTCAAAGTGGAGGGTTCCCACAGTGGAGGGTTCTCACAGTGGAAGGTTCTCACAGTGGAGCGTTCTCACAGTGGAGGGTTCTCACAGTGGAGGGTTCTCACAGTGGAGCGTTCTCACAGTGGAGCGTTCTCACAGTGGAGGGTTCCCACAGTGGAGCGTTCTCACAGTGGAGGGTTCTCACAGTGGAAGGTTCTCACAGTGGAGCGTTCTCACAGTGGAGCGTTCTCAAAGTGGAGGGTTCTCAAAGTGGAGGGTTCCCACAGTGGAGGGTTCTCACAGTGGAAGGTTCTCACAGTGGAGCGTTCTCACAGTGGAGGGTTCTCACAGTGGAGGGTTCTCACAGTGGAGCGTTCTCACAGTGGAGCGTTCTCACAGTGGAGGGTTCCCACAGTGGATCGTTCTCACAGTGGAGGGTTCTCACAGTGGAAGGTTCTCACAGTGGAGGGTTCTCACAGTGGAGCGTTCTCACAGTGGAGCGTTCTCACAGTGGAGCGTTCTCACAGTGGAGGGTTCTCACAGTGGAGCGTTCTCACAGTGGAGGGTTCCCACAGTGGAGCGTTCTCACAGTGGAGGGTTCTCACAGTGGAAGGTTCTCACAGTGGAGCGTTCTCACAGTGGAGGGTTCTCACAGTGGAGCGTTCTCACAGTGGAGGGTTCTCACAGTGGAGCGTTCTCACAGTGGAGGATTCTCACAGTGGAGGGTTCTCACAGTGGAGCGTTCTCACAGTGGAGCGTTCTCACAGTGGAGGGTTCTCACAGTGGAAGGTTCTCACAGTGGAGCGTTCTCACAGTGGAGCGTTCTCACAGTGGAGGGTTCTCACAGTGGAGCGTTCTCACAGTGGAGGGTTCTCACAGTGGAGCGTTCTCACAGTGGAGGGTTCTCACAGTGGAGCGTTCTCACAGTGGAGCGTTCTCACAGTGGAAGGTTCTCACAGTGGAGCGTTCTCACAGTGGAGCGTTCTCACAGTGGAGCGTTCTCACAGTGGCGCGTTCTCACAGTGGCTCTCACAACATGTGTGTTTCACAATCCAAGAATTCAGTCATATTTATCGTCTCAATCTACACAATTCACACGTGTAACTGTCATTTTTATCATTTGTGTGGTGAAACGGCCACTTCGAGGGGCCGGTTGTTCATAGTCAGAGGGGCCGGTTGTTCATAGTCAGAGGGGCCGGTTGTTCACGGTCAGAGGGGCCGGTTGTTCACGGTCAGAGGGGCCGGTTGTTCACGGTCAGAGGGGCCGGTTGTTCACGGTCAGAGGGGCCGGTTGTTCACGGTCAGAGGGGCCGGTTGTTCACGGTCAGAGGGGCCGGTTGTTCACGGTCAGAGTGGCCGGTTGTTCACAGTCAGAGGGGCCGGCTGTTCACGGTCAGAGGGGCCGGTTGTTCACGGTCAGAGGGGCCGGTTGTTCACAGTCAGAGGGGCCGGTTGTTCACAGTCAGAGGGGCCGGTTGTTCACGGTCAGAGGGGCCGGTTGTTCATGGTCAGAGTGGCCGGTTGTTCACAGTCAGAGGGGCCGGTTGTTCACGGTCAGAGGGGCCGGTTGTTCACGGTCAGAGGGGCCGGTTGTTCACGGTCAGAGGGGCCGGTTGTTCACGGTCAGAGGGGCCGGCTGTTCACGGTCAGAGGGGCCGGTTGTTCACGGTCAGAGGGGCCGGTTGTTCACAGTCAGAGGGGCCGGCTGTTCACGGTCAGAGGGGCCGGTTGTTCACAGTCAGAGGGGCCGGTTGTTCACGGTCAGAGGGGCCGGTTGTTCACAGTCAGAGGGGCCGGTTGTTCACGGTCAGAGGGGCCGGTTGTTCACAGTCAGAGGGGCCGGTTGTTCACAGTCAGAGGGGCCGGTTGTTCACAGTCAGAGGGGCCGGTTGTTCACAGTCAGAGGGTCCTGAGCATATCCAGGAGGTTAGGTTAGCAGAACAACCATTCCATTTAGCATTTAAAATGAATCAATCAAATGTTAAAATGACTTCTGTAGCCCACAGCGACAGCCCGTCCCGCCCGTCCAGCCCGTCCAGCCCGTCCAGCCCGTCCAGCCCGTCCAGCCCGTCCAGCCCGTCCCGCCCGTCCCGCCCGTCCAGCCCGTCCAGCTCTATTTTAAAGGACTCATAAAAGGCAAAAATGGCATAAATCATCACAGACTCAAATCACCTTCATCACAACTGTGCGCTTTTCCTCACCTATACAATTTCCTCTGCCAGCAGTAGATTGAGATTCGAGAGCATGTTTAAAGGACCAGAACAAAACAAATAATGCAGAATATTTGTCCTTTAAATATAGACTCAGTAGTGTTTGACGTGTTCCATTTCCCAGAATCCCGTGCCTGTCCTGGTCCTCCTGGTCCTCCTGGTCCTCCTGTGAGCTCCCGGCCACAGCCAGTTCACCCGTGCTCCAGGAGAGGGCGACAGAGCAGTCGTACTGTCTCTGACCTCTGACCCACAGCCGTGTTCACGTTAACGTACTAAGTGTGTCGTGTGGGCGGACAATCACAGCGTTAAATGTGGCGTGGGCGGGCGGAGTGACAGCAGTGTGGGCGGGGTCAGGGCAGGTTTGCGGAGCGGCTGTCAGCGCCCCACAGTGAACATGACGTGAATTCACAATATAGATCACACCACACGAGGCCGCAGGTGAGCAGTAGGTGCGTTTTATGATTGATACGTGGCAGAACTAATCGGCCGTCCACGCCACGAGACTCAGATTTGGGTCAAAAAAATCGTCCATTCAATCTTTAATTAGAGGAACAGATACAGAAGCAAAAAACTGCCAGCTTTAAAAATGTACTTAAAATGTAAAAAGGAGAAGTAATTGTGAAAGTCAAATTGCCCATTCAAATGGCAAAGGGAATTTCTTAATATTTTGTGTGGTCCTACATAAAGATGTATCAACAATCTTAGAGAAAACTATCCTCTTTTCTCCACTCTAGTCAACGTCTACGTCAAAGGACTGAAACAATAAAAATGAATTTTAGAAAAAGGTTCAGTTGTTTCATCTGGACTCAGATGTTTCGACTCTCATCCAAGAGTCATTGTTCAATTTGCGAATTTAGACCTTTAGGCCTAAATTTAGGCCTAAATTTGCAAAATTTTAATTCGCAAATTGACAATGGGAAGATGGAAAACAAACTCTTGTGAACGCTGTCGGAAATATCAACAAGAAATTCATGTACTTTAAGCCCGGATATTTACTTTAGAATCTCCAAGATACAATTCCAGTGTCGTCCAGTGTAAGATTGTCTGAAAACCAGAAAGATCAGGCTGTAGCCTAAACCATACAAAGAGAATGTAAAGTCACCTAAAATACAATTTACAAACTGATTTTTTCCACTTTCGGAGACCGAAGTAAATGAACAAGGAAAAAATGTATTACATGACGTGGCCAAAAGGGGGCGAACAGAGAGAGAATTTATGTCAAACGTCAAGGTCATTGAGTCTGTTTTAATTGGAGATGGCGCGATAAGTCATGTGATGCACGAAAAAATTAAAGGGAGTGTCTGCAGAGCCGCGAAAAAGCCATGTTATTTTTGTGCCGGCCGCGCACCGCGGCTCCTGAAACTGTGTCGCTATTTGACCGTGTTTTAGCGCTGTTTTAGACTGCACCGGGTTAAGGTTAGGGTTAAGGTTAAGGTTAAGGTTAAGGTAAAGGTAAAGGTTAAGGTTAGGGTTAGGGTTAAGGTAAAGGTAAAGGTTAGGGTTAGGGTTAGGGTTATGGTTAAGGTTAAGGTTAAGGTTAAGGTTAGGGTTAAGGTTAAGGTTAAGGTTAAGGTTAAGGTTAAGGTTAAGGTAAAGGTAAAGGTTAAGGTTAAGGTTGGGGTTAGGGTTAAGGTTAAGGTTAGGGTTAAGGTTAGGGTAAAGGTAAAGGTTAAGGTTAGGGTTAAGGTAAAGGTAAAGGTAAAGGTTAGGGTTAGGGTTAGGGTTATGGTTAAGGTTAAGGTTAAGGTTAAGGTTAAGGTTAAGGTTAAGTTTAGGGTTAAGGTTAAGGTTAAGGTTAAGGTTAAGGTAAAGGTAAAGGTTAAGGTTAAGGTTAAGGTTAAGGTTAGGGTTAAGGTTAGGGTTAGGGTTAGGGTTAAGGTTAAGGTTAAGGTTAGGGTTAGGGTTAAGGTTAAGGTTAAGGTTAGGGTTAAGGTTAGGGTTAGGGTTAAGGTTAAGGTTAGGGTTAGGGTTAAGGTTAGGGTTATGGTTAGGGTTAAGGTTAAGGTTAAGGTTAGGGTTAGGGTTAAGGTTAAGGTTAGGGTTAAGGTTAGGGTTAGGGTTAAGGTTAAGGTTAGGGTTAGGGTTAAGGTTAAGGTTAAGGTTAAGGTTAAGGTCAGGGTTAAGGTTAGGGTTAAGGTTAAGGTTAGGGTTAGGTTTAAGGTTAGGGTTAAGGTTAAGGTTAGGGTTAGGGTTAGGGTTAGGGTTAGGGTTAGGGTTAAGGTTAAGGTTAAGGTTAGGGTTAGGGTTAGGGTTAGGGTTAGGGTTAAGGTTAAGGTTAAGGTTAGGGTTAAGGTTAAGGTTAAGGTTAGGGTTAGGGTTAAGGTTAGGGTTAAGGTTAGGGTTAGGGTTAGGGTTAAGGTTAAGGTTAAGGTTAAGGTTAGGGCTAGGGTTAAGGTTAAGGTTAAGGTTAAGGTTAAGGGTTAGGGTTAGGGTTAGGTTTAAGGTTAGGGTTAGGGTTAGGGTTAAGGTTAAGGTTAAGGTTAAGGTTAAGGTTAGGGTTAGGTTAGGGTTAGGTTAGGGTTAGGGTTAAGGTAAAGGTAAAGGTTAGGGTTAGGGTTAGGGTTATGGTTATGGTTAAGGTTAAGGTTAAGGTTAAGGTTAAGGTTAGGGTTAAGGTTAAGGTTAAGGTTAAGGTTAAGGTTAAGGTAAAGGTAAAGGTTAAGGTTAAGGTTAAGGTTAGGGTTAGGGTTAAGGTTAAGGTTAAGGTTAGGGTTAAGGTTAGGGTAAAGGTAAAGGTTAAGGTTAGGGTTAAGGTAAAGGTAAAGGTTAGGGTTAGGGTTAGGGTTATGGTTAAGGTTAAGGTTAAGGTTAAGGTTAAGGTTAAGGTTAAGGTTAGGGTTAAGGTTAAGGTTAAGGTTAAGGTTAAGGTAAAGGTAAAGGTTAAGGTTAAGGTTAAGGTTAGGGTTAGGGTTAAGGTTAAGGTTAGGGTTAAGGTTAGGGTAAAGGTAAAGGTTAAGGTTAGGGTTAAGGTAAAGGTAAAGGTAAAGGTTAGGGTTAGGGTTAGGGTAATGGTTAAGGTTAAGGTTAAGGTTAAGGTTAAGGTTAGGGTTAAGGTTAAGGTTAAGGTTAAGGTTAGGGTTAGGGTTAAGGTTAAGGTTAGGGTTAAGGTTAGGGTTAGGGTTAGGGTTAAGGTTAAGGTTAGGGTTAGGGTTAAGGTTAAGGTTAGGGTTAAGGTTAGGGTTAGGGTTAAGGTTAAGGTTAGGGTTAAGGTTAGGGTTAGGGTTAGGGTTAAGGTTAAGGTTAAGGTTAGGGTTAGGGTTAAGGTTAAGGTTAGGGTTAAGGTTAGGGTTAGGGTTAAGGTTAAGGTTAGGGTTAGGGTTAAGGTTAAGGTTAAGGTTAAGGTTAAGGTCAGGGTTAAGGTTAGGGTTAAGGTTAAGGTTAGGGTTAGGGTTAGGGTTAGGGTTAGGGTTAAGGTTAAGGTTAAGGTTAGGGTTAGGGTTAGGGTTAAGGTTAAGGTTAGGGTTAAGGTTAAGGTTAGGGTTAGGGTTAAGGTTAGGGTTAAGGTTAGGGTTAGGGTTAGGGTTAGGGTTAAGGTTAAGGTTAGGGCTAGGGTTAGGGTTAGGTTTAAGGTTAGGGTTAGGGTTAAGGTTAAGGTTAAGGTTAGGGTTAGGGTTAGGTTAGGGTTAGGTTAGGGTTAGGGTTAAGGTTAAGGTTAAGGTTAGGGTTAGGGTTAGGGTTAGGGTTAAGGTTAAGGTTAGGGTTAGGGTTAAGGTTAAGGTTAGGGTTAAGGTTAAGGTTAGGGTTAAGGTTAGGGTTAAGGTTAAGGTTAGGGTTAGGGTTAAGGTTAGGGTTAAGGTTAAGGTTAGGGTTAGGGTTAAGGTTAAGGTTAAGGTTAAGGTTAAGGTTAAGATTAAGGTTAGGGTTAGGGTTAAGGTTAGGGTTAGGGTTAAGGTTAAGGTTAGGGTTAGGGTTAAGGTTAAGGTTAAGGTTAAGGTTAAGGTTAAGATTAAGGTTAGGGTTAGGGTTAAGGTTAGGGTTAGGGTTAAGGTTAAGTTTAGGGTTAGGGTTAGCCATGAGGCTATAACGGGCTATAAGGGAAATGCTGCGGTCCCTGAAACTGCGCTGCCATTTGACCGCGCCGCGGCTCTCCAGCCACGGCCAAAATTAAAAGACGTTTTTTTCCCAGCTCCACTGTTTCTGAGATAACGTCACTCCTTCCTAATGTTTTGGCTAAACATCGAAGAGTGAAACAGCTGATTGTGCTCGTGGTGCAGTCGATATACGGCGAGAACAGACTGAAGTTTTGAAAAGAGACTTCTTGAAGGTATTCCACGTGCTGATGAAATGTAAATCAAAACATTCATAAGTGGAACTGTTTTAAACATCAACAGGATGATAAACCAGTTTAGCTGCTTCAGCTGAACACATGGCTGTCCAAAGAGTGTAAAGAGTGTAAAGAGAGTCCAATGAGATAGTTAGAGAAGAGAGGAATGAGAGAAGAATTCCTACTCCATCAGCCTGAGACCGAGCCAATGTTTCAACATCAACAGCACCACAACCACAGCCTCCACCAAAGGATTCATCAGCAGCCGCTCCACCACCACCAGAAAAAGATTTAGCTCCAGCTGCTTCACAATCATCTCCACCGCCTCCAGCGAAGGACTCATCAGCAGGAGCACCACAACAATCTTCACCACAGCCAGCGCAGGAGTCATTCATGTTATTTCCCACATGGTCCTCATCATAGGCCTTGGACCCATCTGTGACAGGCCCGGCAGTATCCCTGTCATTGCCGCTGCCCTCAGAGTGGTCCTGCCCCTACAACATCTACTCCCACTACAGATTCCTCAATCTCCTTCCCATCTCCGCTCTCACCCAGGGGCCTTCCCTGCCAACTTGAATATCTGATCAAATCCGGCAATAAGATGGTTCCATACACGCCTACCGCCCCACCTAAACCCTCTGCCTTTTACCTGGTCCCAAACTCTCCCTGGCGCCTGCTACACTAACAAGAGCCGTCCTAACTATCCCCCTTTGCCTTTCACCTGGTATTTCCTATTTGGTATAGGATGCACTGGGTCTCAGCGTTGCCGGGACTTATTGTCATATTAAAAATCAAACCAACTAACAGGCCCTGTGTAAAAATTGCCCCCCCTAGTGCTATTTCTGTAGTCACATCACACAGATGGGAAAATAAAATGTGAGTCAGGCCCAATCTGAGAAATGTGATTCATATTCCCTGTGAAAAGATAAGGTCCAGTCCCACTGACACGAGTCTGAAACTTGCTGTGCTAAATGTCAGACCCTTATGTAACAAATCATTTTTAATTAATAATGTTATTTCTTATTATAATCTTGATTTTATGTTTTTAACTGAAACATGGCTTGACAAAACACAGGACTTTTTTTTCTAATACAATCTGCTCCACCCAACTTTAAGTTTGAATCTGAAACACAAGAAAACAAAAAAGGGAGTGGAGTCTGTGCATTTTTTATGGATGAAATAATGACCCGCAGGTTGTCTTTTGGGGTGTTTTCATCATTTGAGTATGTATCCTTTAAATGGAGCTAAAACAGTCTCCATCCATTCTCTTCATTGTTTTATACAAGCCTCTCCAGCACTGCCAAAGTTTTATTGATAATTTTACTGAGATGTTTCAGTCGTATGCACAGACTTTGATGGTTTGGTCATTACAGGTGATTTCAATGTGCATCTTGATAATATTTGTGACAGAAACGCTAAAGAGCTTGATGCTGTCCTTGAAACCTTCAGTCTTACTCAGCACGTGACTGGCCCCGCCCACAGCAGAGTGGCCCCGGCCCCGCCCACAGCAGAGAACACACTCTGGATCTTCTAATTACAAAGAAGGTTAATAATAGTAGCCTTCTTTTATTTCAAACATCAATGTGGTCAATGCTGCTCTGTCTGATCATTTCTGCGTCTTCTTTGACCTGTCTGTTATTCAGAGGAGACACATAAATGATGGCACATGTGCACTGTTTATGGAAAATATAAACTTTGCAAATGTCTCATGTTCTAATGTAAATGGTTTGTTGAACTCTGTTACATCGAGTGTTTTGAATGTTCTGGACACCCATCACTTCTCCCCCAAAACACGTCTCCGGAGCATCTAAGGGATCATCTCAAAATGGGTTGAAGCTGAAAAGACTTAATATTTTTTGTCTGGGGGGGGTTGAACCTACATTTCGTCTTTTTGTTGCTTTGCAGCTTCAATACATCGTTGTGGCAGTAATTGTTTTGAAATGCTAAAAAACTCTCTCAGCAACGAGCATTAGGCCGACATTAGGCGGCGGGTGCGTGCGTGGAGTAAGGCGGGTGCGTGCGGGGGAGCACGGCGCGCCGATCAAGAGATTTGGCTCTAGTAACGTGCTACGCTCTGACCGGAAGAAGGAAACAAAATAAACCCACACGTGAGATTCTCACTGAGACAAAAAGGCGTGTCCTGCTTCTGTCATTCTGACATGTCTAAGGTCTAAACTCAGGCAACTGACAATTACAGGTTTTGACAAGAATTATCATTATCATCATTATTATTATGTCTCTGTGGGAGAAGAGTGCATTTGGACAAAACGGCCTTTGAAGTTACAATGTCCCAGAGAAATGGAATTCAATGGAAGAATAAAACACATAAGAGTCTGGAAAGCCTTTATGTTGAGAGCAAATTGACCAAAACACATTGCATTGTAAGAGCCTCACTAAAAGGTACGGCGTGCACCTTTAAAACACAGCGTCCACATTTTCCCTCGCTCTCCAACATGGGACAAGCGTCCACGCTGCACTGCAGAGATATTGATGTCTTAATAGAATAAAAGCCCAAACAAACGTTATTATCCTGATGGTTATAATTATGGCCAGCCCAGAGGCTCAAAGTGAATTATTCAGCCAGGGCGTAATTAAACAGGCAGGTCCAAGGACTTTGTGTGTGTGTGTGTGTGTGTGTGTGTAACGTGTCCCTCTGGAGACACTGGGACAGAAGAGGACAAGCGCACGGCTAAAACTCTCCCCACGACAAAGGATTTTGTTTAACAAAGTGTTTTGTCAAGAGTTACTTGTGTTTTCTTTAAGGACTCTTTCTGACCCCAAGAATCAAGCATTTTATGAGAAGTGATTTATGGACTAAACCAGGACTAAACCAGGACTAAACCAGGACTAAACCCGGATTAAACTAGGTCTAGACAGAAGATTCTGGAGTGGCAGATGGTTACAATGTCTGAGAGCTGCTCAAAGACATTGATTTTCATATCATACACTGCTATGAAAGCCAAACATCTCTCTGACTTCAGTCTGGAGCCCTGGTGAAAGTGACCTTTGACCTGTCGACATGCATACTGCCCATCTGCCAAAGGTGGGGGAGGGGCAGGAGAGAGAGCTGAAAGAAAAGAGCTTCACGCTGAGTTTAAGTCTGAACTGTTTCACAGATGTGCTTTCAACGACTCACTTTGTGTTGACACTGGTCCAATGTGAACAAGACTTCTAAAATGAGCCAAATCTCCCAAAATTAACTGGAAGTACTGTGATTGTACTCGGAGCACTGCTGCAGGGATAGAGCGCACTCTGATCATTGGACCGTGTCCCTCGGGGTGTCCTTTGGGGGGTGCTCCAGGAGTACGGGGTCCGGGGCCCTTTGCTCAGGGCTGTCCGGTCCCTGTATGACCGGAGCAGGAGCTGTGTTCGCATTGCTGGCAGTAAGTCAGACCTGTTCCCAGTGCATGTTGGACTCCGCCAGGGCTGCCCTTTGTCACCGGTTCTGTTCATAATTTTTATGGACAGAATTTCTAGGCGCAGTCAGGGGTCGGAGGGTGTCCGGTTTGGGGACCACAGGATCTCATCTCTGCTGTTTGCAGACAATGTTGTCCTGATGGCTCCATCAAACCTGGACCTGCAACATGCACTGGGACGAGAGTGAAGCGTCTGGGATGAGAATCAGCTCCTCCAAATCCGAGGCCATGGTTCTCGACCGGAAAAAGGTGGCTTGCCCTCTCCAGGTGGGTGGGGGGGTCCTTGCCCTCTCTAGGTGGGTGGGGGGTCCTTGCTCAGACACGGCCGTTAGCTGGACGCTCCCTCAAATAGAAAGGAGCATTTTAGTTTAATATAAGTTTAAGTTTGTACCATGTAAAAGAGCATGTTTAATGTCACTAGATTCTTACACTGACTCCAGGGGGCGTACAACTACAGTGGGTGACGGAAGAAGGGCACATTGATATGAAGCACTTTCTAAGTCTTGCAGGACCTGCGACAGTGTTCAGCAGCCATCACCAAATGGCGGACCCCAGTGGTAAATTCACGAGATAAAGTCATTTTCGTGGAGCATTTTTTTTGTGTACAGCCGTGGCTATATTGACACGGCGCTGCTACTCCAATAAATACGACAATACGGCACCCGGAGTTCAGCACCTGCACAGGGCTGAACAGCTGTTCAGTCACCTGCACGGGGCTGAACAGCTGTTCAGTCACCTGCACGGGGCTGAACAGCTGTCAGCTCCGAGTGAGTGACAAACGATAGAACTTCAGATCAACAAAGGGTCTACTGCCTTGATAAAACTGATGTTAATTCTACAGCGTGCGCAGAACACGATAAACTTAAAAATACGATAATCCTTTCCTCATCACAGAAGTCAGAGGATTTTCAGCAGGATCTCTACAGCTTGAGCTCTTTGATCTGCAGGAAATGCTGCATTAAGAGCATTTTGAGACAACTGACCTGCTACTTTCTGGTTACAGACTGTTTCTGAGAGTGTGTCCCCTGGTCTAAGCACCATGTACACCTGGACTGTGAGTCAGCTTTTTCCACTATGAACATTGTCAAAAACAAGTACCGTTCTAGGCTCAACAATGAACACTAGATATGAGCCTGAGAATGGCACTAACTTCATTCCAACCAAGATTTAAATGACTTGCAGGTCAGCCACATGCTCATTTTGCTCATTAAAAGTCCAGGACCCTATAAGAAAAGTAAAAAAAAAAAAAAAATTAAAAGAGAAAAGTTCAGAGAAAAGATTTTTTGGGGGCTGGGACCTCCTTATTTTAAGAACAAAGATGAGAGAATGTTAAGTCAATGCTCTGTTTGCACATTTTAGTTTTTATAAGTTATTTAAGAGAACAATTAGTTATTCCACTTTGCACTTTTTTATTTTTTTTATTCTGAGGTTTCTGTTTTATTTAATCTGAAATGAAGGCCTTGAATTTATTTGCCTGGGACGACTTTTATTGATGGTTAAAGAGATAATTATACACCAGTTCATTTCCTGTAGTGGAAATGAACAATAAGTATTGTTGAAACCATGAAAATGTGACACAAGCTGGACTTCGGTTCGGACCTTCTACTTGAACAAAATGTAATAACTTGACCTCAGTGATTTTTAATTGAATACCCCTGGTGTACAGTGTACAGTGCAGGGACGTGCATTCAGAGGAGGCAGGGGAGGCAGGGCCTCACCTGTCAATCTTGGGGGGAAAAACACAGTGTACAGTGTACACCGTACACTGTACAGGACACTGTACCAGGATTATTTCTTGAGGTTTAAACTGGAGATGGAGTCAGTTTCAGCCCAGGATTTCAGGAATTGTTGATGGAATATCCCCCGTAACCTTTTATTTGCCTTATTTAGACTGCTTCACTCCTCAGTGCATTATTTTTGAGCTAGCTCAACATCTGTGGTTTTTGTGACTTTTATTTTAGTTGAGGGAAATGGCTTCTTTTCTGTAGAGGGAACTCCACAACTGTATCCCTGACCTGTCTGGTGTGTTCCTTTGAATTTATACCACATTTTCTTAACAAATAATAAATTAACTGCAATTCAGAGCCTCCGCCATCTTCTTCATCGCCACAAGAATCCAAGCCCACCGGGCACTCCACCTCCTGTGATGTTTCCCTTCTCTTAAGAAATGTCTTCTGTGGCCTTCCCAGAGCAGCAGCATTTACCCTGAGATTAGATCACACACAGTGGAATCATCAGGTCCATCCGGAGTCTGAAGTCACTCACCAGGATGAGGACTTATCTGTGATGATGTGTTTGTGTTGTATATATATATATATATATATATATATATATATATATATATATACGTATATATTGGCGTGGGTGTTAAATGGAGGTGGGTGTAGCAGAGAGTGATGTCACACAACCGAACTGCCTTGACCGGATCAAGGCAGTTCTGTCAAAGCTGTGGAGGAAACTGTGGAATATATGTCGCTTTGGATTATTGTGTTTTCACACATTTTGTTGGATTCATGACCCTCCGTGGGGACTAAGGGGCCCCTCCTCTGAGCAGACTGTTGTGGTCAATAAATGGTACCACGAGTACAAGGGGTACGTACCTATTCCCCAGTACCTATGTTCCCCAGTACCTATGTTCCCCAGTACCTATGTTCCCCAGTACACATGTTCCCCAGTACTTATGTTCCCCAGTACCCATGTTCCCCAGTACCTATATTCCCCAGTACCCGTGTTCCCCAGTATCCATGTTCCCCAGTGCCTATATTCCCCAGTACCCATGTTCCCCAGTACCAAGGTTCCCCAGTACCTATGTTCGCCAGCACCTATATTCCCCAGTACCCATGTTCCCCAGTACCTATATTCCCCAGTACCTATGTTCCCCAGTACCTGTGTACCCCAGTACCCATGTTAGGTACCAGGGAACATAGGTACTGGGGAACATAGGTACCGGGGAACAAAGGTACCGGGGAACATAGTGCTGACCCCAGTACAAGCCATCTGCTATACAAGCTGTATCTCAGACTGCGTAGTCACATGATTACACTTTAAAAACACTGGGGGGAAAGTGGGGATTATGGAGCATCGTGGAGAACAGTTTGTCTTGTATTGATTGTTCTGCGTGTTCTGTGGGTGTGGCTTCAGCCCGGTGTGGTGACTGTGGCCGTTCATTCATGAAAAAACCTGGCACCTTTAAGCCAGTAATTGAGGCCAAAAGCTTTTTTTGTTGTTGTTATTCTCACCCCAGTGACCTCAGCGTGACCTTAAATAAGCATTGTAGCTCGCGCTCCTTTGGAAAGACAGCTGAATTGTTACAAGGTCAGCATTTAATCTTACAGGAAACTTCCGACAGCAGTTGGTTGCACTCAGGAAAAGGAGACTGTATACTTTAGCACGCTGCACAGTCTTTTATTTGCAAAAGAATTTAGAAATCATGATTTTCCTTCCACTTCACAAAAAATGCCAATACCATTTTTTTCAAGTTTGTGGTTGTGACGTGACAAAATGTGGAAAGGTTCCAGGGTATGAATACTTTTGCCAGAGATTCTAAGTGTACAACATGAATGTGAAACCTGCAGAAGCCACGAAGAGAAGGACTTTTAATGACAAAGAACTGACTTAATGAAGAACAACTCTGTGGTGGATTTATGACTTTATTTATTTGTGTCAACAGAGGCTCCTGCAGTGGAGAAAAATAAAGGTAAGTCATAAAGGTATGTTGTAGTAGTCAGTGTTGGGAAAGTTCACTTTCTACATGAACTAGTTCAGTTCATAGTTCATAGTTCAACATTTTGAACTAAGTTCACAGGTCCAAAAAATTAACTAGTTCAGTTATTTTTTTCAATATTGTGCAATAATTGTTCTAAATTATTTCCACAGCCGAAATACAACGACAGGCAGCAATTATTTTATTAGTTTATTGCTGAAAATATGTGTCAGATTTCATCTTCATATCAAAGTTTGAATCCTTACCCAGGATTTACATTCACATTGAAGGGACAGACTTCCCCCATGTGTTGCTGTCCATTCAGCACCACACTAGCAGCAGTAGCAGCTTTCAGCCCCACAGAATATTCTCAAAAACATGAGGGAAAACTTGCTGGGAAAAGTTTGCACAGAAATGTTGGATTGTTCCCATCCTCACCGACCTTTTCATAAAACTCACGTAACTGGTCGTAGCAGGGCGACTCCTGCTGTTCTGTTGACCACACGTTGCGGTCGCGTCTACACTGCAGTCGCGTCCGTGCTGCTTTTTGTTTTGATGCGCATGCGCAGTGCGGTGAGGCGATAGATCGGTCTCCGCGATCTATCGCCTCCACAACTGGAGCTCTCACACTTGCCAGACACAGGCTCTTTTTGGGAAACTTAACAGTGTTTTTCACCTGGAATTCTCTTGAAATCTGACACGTTACTGAACGAAAATAAAAAGAAAGAACGTGCCGTTCACAGAAACCAGAAGGAACGCGTTCACAGTTTCGTTCTTCAGCAGTAATACAGTTTGTTCAGTTCACGTTCACCAAAATTATGAACGCGTTCATGAACTTTCGTTCAATGAACACGTTCAGGCACAACACTGGTAGTAGTAGTAGTAGTAGTAGTAGTAGTAGTAGTAGTAGTAGTAGTGGTAGTAGTAGTAGTAGTAGTGGTAGTA
>NW_027316179.1:565000-605000 GCF_026437365.1 Eucyclogobius newberryi | reverse complement strand
ACACACACACTCACACACTCACACGCTCACACGCTCACACGCTCACACTCACTCACACACTCACGCTCACACTCACACACTCACACACTCACACGCTCACACGCTCACACTCACTCACACACTCACACTCACACTCACACTCACACACTCACACTCACACGCTCACACTCACACACTCACACACTCACACACTCACACACTCACACTCACACACTCACACTCACACACTCACACTCACACACTCACACACTCACACACTCACACACTCACACTCACACACTCACACTCACACGCTCACACTCACACACTCACACACTCACACACTCACACTCACACACTCACACTCACACACTCACACTCACACACTCACACACTCACACACACTCACACACTCACACTCACACACTCACACTCACACTCACGCTCACGCGCTCGATCACGTTCACGCTCACGCTCACTTTCACACAAACTTCACATTTGAAACAAAGTGGAACATCTCATGAAATGCCCCATTAAACTCTGGCTGCAGTTTTCTCAAAGATTTCTCAATTCTAAAAAATTCAAGTTTTCAAACTAGCATATAAAAGGTTAAGCTGTGCCGCTCGGTGGTGGAGTGGATAGCACATGTGCCCTCTATATGAGCGTTATGATTTCAAACACGGCTCCACTGCAATGTCCTTCCCCACTCTCATCCCCATTTTATGCTGCTCTGTTTGGTCTAATAAGGCCTACAGGCCTTTAATTAAATTAAAATGTTATAGATGCATTCATTTTTAATTAAATTAAATTAGATACAAATATTAAGTTTTTATTTGTGTCCTTATGGTCTCAAGTCATCAGAAAGTTAACGTAAATCGGCAAAGTGGACAAAAACACCAGAGACCATATTCTTTGTCTTTTTTATATTTTATTTTTTACAACATTTTAAAAAACAATCCAACAAAAAAACATAAAAGAGTAATCGAGGATATCCACTGAGGGCCTCCATGGAAGGGGCCCTACAGGACCGTCCCAAACACATGGAAACGGCCCGTGTCACACCTTCATGTTCCCGTCAACATGTGATTCTGTGGTTCTACATTTGGATTTACATTATTATCCCATTCTTCATCTGTCCCAATAATGTTTTTTTTTTTTTTTTTTTTTTTTATGTTTTTAAATTCATATTGTTGCCATTAGGCTGATTGTAGTGGTTTGCCATTCATCATTTTCACTTGGTTTAAACTCTCTGGTCAAACACAAACACAGGAAGTACAACAACATGAAACAGAAAACAAAAGGGGTTCTTGCTAAAAACCTGATCATGTAAATGAGCAAAAGAAAAAAACAACCATCAAACTCTTCGCCGCTCTTGACTCCCCACAAAGGACTGGACACACCGTCTCCCCTGACCACCACGTCCCTGACCACCACGTCCCTGACCACCACGTCCCTGACCACCACGTCCACCCTGCTGCCCTCCACGTGTATTTTTCAGTTTTCCCACAAATCCACTCTCCCACGTTTGGCACTCAAATGAGTGAATGCAACAAGACCCAGAGTCCATGTCCTAAAGCAGACAGCCCACATGGAGCACAAAGTCTGATGTCAAAAACAAACATGTCACATCACTATCATCAGTCTGACCACAGTCTGACCTCACAAACTCCACACATCTCTTCTCACTGTTCAGTTCTCTGTGTGTTGCATCTTCTTGAGCAGCATCTCTGCCTCTCCTGGTGTTCTGAGGATGTGGTTTATACCTTTGAAAGTCACCAGAAGCATGAATACCTCATACATTTGATGAAGCTCTTCTCCCTGTTGACGAATCTCATCTGGAATACCTGGAGTGGAGAACACTTGTTTGCCTTTGTACTGGAGGTCTTCTTCAGCCTTTGCAGCCTTCATGACGCGCTCGTTCACACGGTGGAGAAACCTCATAATCAAGCCTCGTGGTTTATCAACTGCTGATCTTTTTTGGTCCAGGCGATGTGCCCTTTCTATTGTGATGGGGGGACAGCAACTCCTGAGCCTGAAATTACCTCAGGAACGACCTTCTCAAGAAAGGTTTTCAGTAGTTTCACCTTCTTCTGCCTCCGATAGTCCCACAAGTCTGATCTTGTTTCTGCGAGATCTGGATTCCAAGTCTTTCGTTTCATATTCTTGACCTCCTTCAGCAGTGCCACTACCTCGGCCCGCAACACCAGCAACTCATCTGTATTATTTGAAATATGGGAATCAGCCTCACCCATGTGTGCTCCATCTGCTCCTGCCGTGTTTGACTCCTTCATGTCGTTTACCTTTTGGACAGGTCAGGTCTGCATTTCACTTTGAATTCCTCGCATCATAAGGGCAAATTCGTGTAAAGTGATCTTCCCTTCTCCTTTCGACCAGAGCGAGCTTGAATGTCCTTCTTCGGGGTTGGAGCTTTGTGTGTCGGTGGATTTCTGGCTGTAGGTAGCTGCGTCAGACCTGCTAGCCAAGTTAGCCTCGGGCCTCTTAGCAATGTTAGCCTTGTTAGCTTGTGAGGCAGGTCGTTTTCCACCAGTGTCGCCGACCGTCAGCTTTGTTTGATTGGTTCCCGTAGCAATATCTGTCTTGAGTTTTCCGTTTGCTCATCTTTTGCTCCTTGTTACTTGGGATTTTGTAGGTAAAACTGTATTTTTCAAGAGAAGTTTTGACAGCAACGGACTGAGCGTGCATCCATACTAATGTCAAACCAGAGGCCCCCAGAGGTGAAAATATATACAGAAGCTTGCAAAAGTATTCATGCTCCTGGACATTTCCACATTCTGTCACAACAACAAACTTGAATAAAAGGTATCGGCATTTTTTGTGAAAGAGCAACACAAACGACTGTGATTCATGCTTTCCACATGAAAAAGAACAACTGAAAAGTACAAAAGTAGATACACACACACACACACACACACACTCGCCCACACAGACACGCACACACACACACACACACACACACTCGCCCACACAGACAAGCACACACACACACACACACACATGTTTACACACACACACACACACACACACACGTTTACACACACACACACACACACACACATGTTTACACACACACACACACACACATGTTTACACACACACACACATGTTTACACACACACACACACACATACACACACACATGTTTACACACACACACACATACATACACACACACACACACACACGTTTACACACACACATGTTTACACACACATGCACACACACACACACACACACACACAAACACACACACACATGTTTACACACACACACACACACACACATACACACATACACACACACAGGTTTACACACACACACACACACACACACACACACACAGGTTTACACACACACACACACACACACACACACACACACAGGTTTACACACACACACACACACACACACACACATAACGATGAACACGATGAAGAGCTGCACACAAAAGGTGACATGGTGGTGAGCATTAACACACTCCCTCTTCAGAAGGGGAGTGTGTTTTGTGTTTTTATTCCTTGTAAATCAGAGGAAAACATGTTGCCGTGGTCACAGGGCAGCTGGAGATAAATTTAGTTCTGGAACACGGCTCCATCAGTCACACTATGGAGTAATCAGATTACTCAGATCACATTAGAAAAGGCACAAACACATGAAAGCACTGAAGCAGAAATGTGGAGAGAGGAAGGTTTGCTCTTCTCGAACAACAACAGTGAAAACAAGGCTAAAACAAGTAGCTGCTCTGATCCAGCTCTATAACGTGATTGGCCAGACGCTCCAGGTGAAGGAGAAATGGGGTTTCACATATTTGACACATTTATATTTCTTGTTTCATTTTAAGACATGTTGGATTTAATGTGCAGAGGGGATTTCTTTTTTAGTCTTTGAGTAAAACTAGATCTTAATGAAATTTTCCGTAAACAAAAGAAATAAGTTTTTTAGGGTCAAAACTAAATTAATTTTGAAATGAGATATGAATTAGTCCTTTTGTCAGGTCCATCGAATTCTTGTTGAGTGCAAGACCGATGTGTCAGTGAGAGAAAACAAAGTTAAATGTCCCAAGTGGATGAAATGAAATAAGAAATAAACGTCAAGCATCTTTTGGAGCAGATTGGACAATATTTTCATATTGTGTCTGTGTGTGTGTGTGTGTGTGTGTGTGTCTGTGTGTCTGTGTGTTTGTGTGTGTGTAGGTGTGTGTGTGTGTGTGTGTGTAGGTGTGTTTGTGTGTGTGTGTGTGTGTGTGTGTGTGTGTGTGTGTGGGGGGGGGGGGCGTTTGTGTGTGTGTGTGTATGTACGTATATATATATATATATATATATATATATATATACACACATTTATCATTTTTAAAAATGTCTGTAATCACTTCTCACCCTCTGCGGGGGGTCTCGTCTCGTCCTTTTTTTTCAATATCTTTGCTGTTCCAGCACTTTTCTGGACAGATATTTCTGATGTTTTTCATGGATCTGCTGTAGCTCCTCCTCCAGTGTGGGGGGTCACTCCTCCAGTTTGGGGGTCACTCCTGCAGTTTGGGGGTCACTCCTCCAGTTTGGGGGTCACTCCTCCAATTTGGGGGTCACTGCCCCAAGTGCTCCGATGACCACGGGCATCACTTTGGCCTTCAGCCTCTTCATCTTCTCCAGCTCTTCTCTGAGCACTAAGTATTTCTCCAGTTTCTCGCGTTCCTTTTTCCTGATGTTGCCATCACTTGGTGTTGCCACGTCAACCACAACAGCTCCTCTGCTGTGTATCCACCACCACAGTGTCCGGTTGGTTTGCCGTTACCATTCTGTCAGTCAGTATCTGGAAGTCCCACAGGATCTACCACCTTGGAGGTGTTTCCACTTTGACCTTGGGGTTTCCCGTCCATACTCCACACAGATGTGCCTGTACACTATGCCGGCCACTTGGTTATGTTCCGGTGGTACATGGGGAACAGCTTGTCCTCCCATGATGGTCCCTGCTCCAGTGCCTCATCCTTTGTTCCCCATTGTCTGAGACATTCACTGAGCACTCAATAAATCTCTTTTTGAACCTGGAGCTTTGACTTGCGCGATTTCCGTTCGGCCCTGCGGCACTCCCTTTTCTGTGCCCTGACCCAATCATCATGTTTCCACGGCGCCTTCTGCTTATTTTTAACCATTTTAGCCTTCATAGGGGCAATGGTGTCCAGAACATTCAAAACACTCGATGTAACAGTGTTCAACAAATCATTTACATTAGAACATGAGACATTTTCAAAGTTTATCATTTCCATAAACAGTGCACCTGTGCCATCACTTATGTGTCTCCTCTGAACAACTGCAGGACCAGCCTCTGAACAACTGCAGGACCAGCCTCTGAACAGCTGCAGGACCAGCCTCTGAACAGCTGCAGGACCAGCCTCTGAACAACTGCAGGACCAGCCTCTGAACAGCTGCAGGACCAGCCTCTGAACAACTGCAGGACCAGCCTCTGAACAACTGCAGAGCGCAATTGACATTTGATGTATTAACCCCCTTTGTGATTAACAGATTAACAGATCCCTCTGCTGTGGGTGGGGCCTCTCTGCAGTGGGCGGGGCCAGTCACGTGCTGAGTAAGACTGAAGGTTTCAAGGACAGCATCAAGTTCTTTAGCGTTTCTGTCACAAATATTATCAACATGCACATTGAAATCACCTGTAATGACCAAACCATCAAAGTCTGTGCATACGACTGAAACATCTCAGTAAAATTATCAATAAAACGTTGGCAGTGCTGGAGAGGCTTGTATAAAACAATGAAGAGAATGGATGGAGACTGTTTTAGCTCCATTTAAAGGAGACATACTCAAATGATGAAAACACCCCAAAAGACAACCTGCGGGTCATTATTTCATCCATAAAAAATGCACAGACTCCACCCCCTTTTTTGTTTTCTCGTTTCAGATTCAAACTTAAAGTTTGGTGGAGCAGATTCTATCAGTACTATCACTACATTTCCTGTGTTTTTGTCAAGCCATGTTTCAGTTAAAAACATAAAATCAAGATTATAATAAGAAATAAAATGATTAATTAAGAGTGATTTGTTACATAAGGATCTGACATTTAGCACAGCAAGTTTCAGACTCGTGTCAGTGGGACTGGACCTTATCTTTTCACAGGGAATATGAATCACATTTCTCAGATTAGGCCTGACTCACATTTTGTTTTCCCATCTGTGTGATGTGACTACAGAAATAGCACTAGGGGGGGCTATCTTGGATGTTTCCTCCTGGATGGTGGCTCTCACACTCACTAGTCCACAGCCTCCTTCCTTAGGGGGTTCAGACCTATGCAGAAGAGCAGTGGGGACAGGGCGTCTCCATGTGCAAGTGCTTTGCCATTTACTAGTTGCGAAAATTTGGTGCACTTTTAGGGTCATAATGGCAGTTATAGTTAAGATTGATTAAAAATACCCACAGTAATATAAAACATTTGGTGAATCATCTCTGATCATAATAAACTCATTGTTAGGCAAAACCGGCTCCATTCACAGCTTTTGTTTGTAGCTCAGGCTCTGTTCATGTTTCTAATGATTAGACGCTGCTCATAAATACAGGCAGTATTGTAATAACATAGAGAGCTAGTTTGGGCATGAATTGATTGGTGACTATTGAATCCATCCAGCAGTTGCTACAGTGATGGCAGTTTAGTTCAGTAAGATGGGCGTTCGTCCTTCACACCGAGGTTTGAAATGGATTTTTAACTTTTGTCTGCAAATGTTATCCACTAAATATTGATGAACCCCCCCAAGTCTGCTGCCCCTCCATAAAAGTCACCACATGCTACTGGGTCAAAGCGGACAATGGAATAAAAACAAATCTTAAATCTGAGCCTTTTGAATCCACCATAAAATATACACAGTTATGATACTAATTTGAATCCTCAGTACTATTACTAGTGGACGGTGTGGATAATAATAATAGTAATTCATCAAAAACACTTCTTTCCACTCACAAACCATATTTCAAGTCATAAATGTCAAACTGCGTGGCAAATGTGTCTGAAACTCTTTCAAAGGCACAATGCGAGAGAGAGCGACGGCGCAGAGGAGGGGCTCGTTGACATGCATGGCCCTGTGTGTTCTGTCTCCTCTGGCAACGGAAGTGCAGCACCCAAACGCGCTGGCGGACAAAACAAACATCCCTGAGCCCGCATTTGTCCAACACAAGACCCCCAAATGTAAGCGGCTTTCCCACAGCGAAACGTGCCTGAGCAGATCTGTGGTTTCACTCAGGTACAAGCAGCGCCGTCCCACACCGGGCGAGTCCAAGAGGTGGAGGTGGTCACGCTGTTTCACACTCTTACACTTTAAATCCAGTATTATTGGAAAGACCTTTTTCACAAGTTTCACGTGCCAAAAAACATTGTTTACATATTTTTATACTACTACAAAAACATTGTACTATATTGTCAAGTCGTGCAAACTACTTTCCCCTCATCCCGGTCAAATCATATTCAAAATAAACACTTATAATGTTGTAATACTTGTACGTGTATCAATCGACTTGTTTTATTATTTTGGTTCTCTGTGAGAGCTCTCTGTGGATGTTACAAACAGGCATAAATTATATTTTTAAGATGAATTTGACTCATCTTAAATGTTCTCTAACTGGTGTGTGGAGTAAAGCTGTGGAGTCGCGCTCAGACGCTGGTTTGGAGCTGGACTCTGATGAACTGGTCTTAAGTCGGTTCTGGCTGTTTCCTCCTCCTCGTCTGTCTCCCCTCTTTCCCTCTTGTGTCTCTCACTTCCTGTCCAATCACGTTGCACTTCAACATATGTGTGGATTTGATTGGGCAATTCTTGTAACATGCAAGACCTTTTTGATGGATTTAATTTTATGCGCTGGGAGAACAACTAAAGATAAGGAACTCTTTAGGAAAAAAAACTCTCGGTGTCGTTGGTTGTGGTTGGTTGTGGTTGGTTGTGGTTGGTTGTGGTTGGTTGGGGTTGGTTGCGGTTGGTTGGGGTTGGTTGTGGTTGGTTGTGGTTGGTTGGCGTTGGTTGGCGTTGGTTGGCGTTGGTTGGCGTTGGTTGGCGTTGCTTGTGGTTGGTTGTGGTTGGTTGGCGTTGGTTGTGGTTGGTTGTGGTTGGTTGTGGTTGGTTGTGGTTGGTTGGCGTTGATTGGCGTTGGTTGGCGTTGCTTGTGGTTGGTTGTGGTTGGTTGGCGTTGGTTGTGGTTGGTTGTGGTTGGTTGTGGTTGGTTGTGGTTGGTTGTGGTTGGTTGGCGTTGGTTGGCGTTGCTTGTGGTTGGTTGTCGTTGCATTGGTCCGGCCTCCCCAGATTCCCGGGGAGCGGCACAAAGGTCAGGCCTGAGTCAGTGTTGGTCAGAACCAGGATTATTTCTTTCATTGAACGACATGACGATTAAGCTGAAAATGGAGCGAGATTCAGTCCATGCATTTACGATACGCCTGGACCTGTTAAACCATTTTTGATGGAACACACCCCATACTTGTGTCTTATTTATTTACAAAGCGTGCATCAGCGCAGACCCGATCCACTCCCTACACTCCCGCAGGAACCTCCGCCAGAGCCACCTGAGCACCTCCTTTCACCCGCACAAGCACAACTCTGCCTCAAACGCACGATTCTGCACGGCCTTTGTCCCGGTGACAGCCTTTGTGTCGGGACAGAGGAGGACCTGACCCCTGCTCGCTCGGGCCCACAGTGCTCACTCCCTTTAAAAGGCCTGGGCCGCCGCTCGCACACCCGAATTCCAGCGGGGTCAGGGGGGACGGCGGCGTGAATACTGCCCATGGGGGAGGGGATGCTGCATTCACTTTCACTGCATCCATTCAGCAGAGGGTGAGAGGCGGGGGGAAGGAGGCAGGTTGTACTGTGTTGGAGTTGTGCTAATCTGTTTGGCTCAGGGCACAAGTTAATGCTGGATTGACTCAGAAGAGGCGGCCAACTTGGCAATTCTTGGAAATTCTTTGCTAAGCAGTTTTATTTTTAATTTGGTTAAAGTCGAAAAAGGAGGACAACACCAGGTTTGACCCAGGACTAAACCAGGTCTGGCCCAGGACTAAACCAGGTCTGACCCAGGTCTGGCCCAGGCCTAAACCAGGTCTGACCCAGGTCTGGCCCAGGCCTAAACCAGGTCTGACCCAGGTCTGGCCCAGGCCTAAACCAGGTCTGGCCCAGGCCTAAACCAGGTCTGACCCAGGTCTGGCCCAGGCCTAAACCAAGTCTGACCCAGGTCTGGCCCAGGCCTAAACCAGGTCTGGCCCAGGCCTAAACCAGGTCTGACCCAGGTCTGGCCCAGGCCTAAACCAAGTCTGACCCAGGTCTGGCCCAGGCCTAAACCAGGTCTGGCCCAGGCCTAAACCAGGTCTGACCCAGGTCTGGCCCAGGCCTAAACCAAGTCTGACCCAGGTCTGGCCCAGGCCTAAACCAGGTCTGACCCAGGCCTAAACCAGGTCTGACCCAGGTCTGGCCCAGGCCTAAACCAGGTCTGACCCAGGACTAAACCAGATCGAACCAGGACAGAGCACCATGTTACAGTTCAGATGTAAGCATATATCCAGGAGACTATGGAGCATGCGACAGAAGTGTGTACATGGGTCTGCACCACGTCACTGCTCCAGGCTCCAAACCACAACTTGGTTTGGATAAACTAGGATTAAATACACTAGGTTTCAGCTGGCCCTGATCCACCTCTGCTTTGGAACGCTTCTTTTGAAGGGCCTCCATGTTCAGGTCCTGGCTCTGGGTCCAGAGGCACAGCTATAACTTCAACATAACTGATGTTTTCTTAGTAAATAGACCCTTTTGGACGCTTGGCCGTGCCGATTGGCTCCAAAGCAAACCAGTATACAGTCCAAACCAGGCCTAATGGTGCCCGAGCCTCAAACACGCTGTGACAGAAGTCACACAGATTCCGGTCCTATTGTTCAGAAACGATAAAGAACTAAAAACAAAGTAGTCCCTGGTGAACTGCTACAGCTGCTGCGTCAGAGCGGTGAGGCTGGTGCCACCGGAGTGAACACAAGAGTGTTCTGTGCACAAAGGGAGCGGAGGCACTGCCCAGGGCCCAGGGCCTCACAGAAGATGGACTGATGTTTATACAGTAACTGGGTGGAGTTCTGCACATGATCTGAGATGACTCTTTTTGAGAGCGATCAGGAAAATGTGGAATGTTCAGTGGAATACTTTAAGCTGTATATCAGCCTGCTTTTGTTTTGTTCATTGGGGCGTTTGGTCCAGAACACTCTGCTGCTCCGTAACTGGGCCAGACCGTTTGACACATTTATCCTCGGACAGGGGTCGAGCACATATCCCAGGATTCCTCGTGATGCAGAAGTGAAGGAGAATGAAACCAGGAGCTCCTCTGCTCCGTCTGGAGAGCGCTCTGTCTGAAAAGTCTTTTCAAATGGACCTTACGCCTTGGAAGCTCTTGTGTGGAGGATGTAGAATGGATGCCGACAGAGGCCCCTGGGAGCCGCTGGGGGCCTTTGAGCCTCAGTATAAAGCCTTGAATAAGTGCAGCAGAGCCACATGAGGAGGCAGATAGGCCACAGGCACAGAGCAGGCAACAGGCTCCACTGCCACAAAGACCAGAGCTCCTATTGGCCGCTTTGTGTTTGGAACAGGCACAATAGAAATCACATGACTAATGAAGAAGCATCAATTATAGCTCTTGTAACGCTTCAATCGTGGCTTTTCAAAACACATCTCGTCTTGGTATTCCATATTCATGTTGTTAAAGGACACATATTGTGCTCAATTTACTTTTTAAAGCTTTAAATCTATTTTCTAATGTTCTTCCTCATCAGAAACATTCCTGGAGTAGCTTCATTCACACTAGTTTGATGAATCCCGGTTAGAAAATCTAATCTAAGCACCAAAAACACTCTGAATTTACCTGATCTGTGACGTTTTCTCGATCTGTGACGTGGCTCTGAGAATCTTAAATTCAATTCACAACTGTGTGGCTTCAGTGGAAATGTGGAAATCTATTTTACAGTTTATTTGAAACGGTCAGAGCAGAGGTACAAACTAAAAGTACTCACCTCTGTGTGAGTGGGGGATCAGTGCTGGTTGGAAAGGCTGTTGGCACTATGTAATGTTGTTGGTGTTGTTGACCAGTAACATGGCTTAGTTGAATGCATCCCACTGTATAATGCACTACATTCTAATTAGCCTTAATATGGTACGAACAAAGACTTAATTCACAATAAACTAATAGCTTAATTCGAAGGATTCCACCTTTGTAACTACCGGTGTGACTCATTCTTAATAAACGATTAGTTCATTATGGTTTAAGTCTTGGTTTATATGTAGTTATTATAAAGCGTTACAGTCTATTACCCTATTGTGGAACATTCCAGGCCAAGGTTCCATCGCCATGGAGACAAGCACCGCTCTCCTGCTGTGTTCCAGCCTGTCAGACTCTCCTCGTTTCCTGCACAAAGTTTTGAAGACAAACTTTGCAGAGTGACATTTGTGCCGGTCTCAGGAGCTCACACACTTTTTCACTTTGGTTATGAGCTTTTCCTCTCTGTCTTTTGATTTGTGTGTGACAGCGCTCCTGCGGGACCCGCGCCGCCCCGCTCAGACCCGCTCAGACCCGCGCAGACCCGCGCAGACCCGCTCAGACCACCTTTCAAAGTGGCACCTTGACCTTTCGCATGTGCCACCGAGCTGTGATTGATGAGTTTAATATCACACAGACTTCTAAACTGGCCGGAGTCAATTTACAGGGCTGAAAATCTGTTCAAACCTTTGGTTCTTTGACCCAAATGTGGATCGCAGGAGATTTTTGATGGGTTGAATGAGGGTGACCCGCACGCAGGACTGACCCGCACGCAGGACTGACCCGCACGCAGGACTGACCCGCACGCAGGACTGACCCGCAGGACTGACCCGCTCGCAGGACTGACCCGCACGCAGGACTGACCCGCAGGACTGACCCGCACGCAGGACTGACCCGCACGCAGGACTGACCCGCACGCAGGACTGACCCGCAGGACTGACCCGCAGGACTGACCCGCAGGACTGACCCGCATGAAGGACTGACCCGACTGACCCACACGCAGGACTGACCCGCAGGACTGACCCACACGCAGGACTGACCCGCAGGACTGACCCGCACGCAGGACTGACCCGCACGCAGGACTGACACGCAGGACTGACCCGCACGCAGGACTGACCCGCAGGACTGACCCGCACGCAGGACTGACCCGCAGGACTGACCCGCATGACTGACCCGCAGGACTGACCCGCAGGACTGACCCGCATGACTGACCCGCAGGACTGACCCGCACGCAGGACTGACCCGCAGGACTGACCCGCAGGACTGACCCGCATGACTGACCCGCACACAGGACTGACCCGCAGGACTGACCCGCAGGACTGACCCGCAGGACTGACCCGCATGACTGACCCGCAGGACTGACCCGCACGCAGGACTGACCCGCACGCAGGACTGACACGCAGGACTGACCCGCACGCAGGACTGACCCGCAGGACTGACCCGCACGCAGGACTGACCCGCAGGACTGACCCGCATGACTGACCCGCAGGACTGACCCGCAGGACTGACCCGCATGACTGACCCGCAGGACTGACCCGCACGCAGGACTGACCCGCAGGACTGACCCGCAGGACTGACCCGCATGACTGACCCGCACACAGGACTGACCCGCAGGACTGACCCGCAGGACTGACCCGCAGGACTGACCCGCATGACTGACCCGCAGGACTGACCCGCACACAGGACTGACCCGCAGGACTGACCCGCAGGACTGACCCGCACGCAGGACTGACCTGCAGGACTGACCTGCACGCTAGACTGACCCGCAGGACTGACCCGCACGCAGGACTGACCCGCACGCAGGACGCAGGACTGACCCGCACGCAGGACTGACCCGCAGGACTGACCCGCACGCAGGACTGACCCGCAGGACTGACCCGCAGGACTGACCCGCAGGACTGACCCGCAGGACTGACCCGCACGCAGGACTGACCCGCAGGACTGACCCGCACGCAGGACTGACTCGCAGGACTGACCCGCAGGACTGACCCGCAGGACTGACCCGCAGGACTGACCCGCAGGACTGACCCGCACGCAGGACTGACTCGCAGGACTGACCCGCAGGACTGACCCGCACGCAGGACTGACCCGCACGCAGGACTGACCCGCAGGACTGACCCGCACGCAGGACTGACCCGCAGGACTGACCCGCACGCAGGACTGACCCGCACGCAGGACTGACCCGCACGCAGGACTGACCCGCAGGACTGACCCGCTCGCAGGACTGACCCGCACGCAGGACTGACCCGCACGCAGGACTGACCCGCACGCAGGACTGACCCGCAGGACTGACCCGCAGGACTGACCCGCAGGACTGACCCGCATGAAGGACTGACCCGACTGACCCACACGCAGGACTGACCCGCAGGACTGACCCACACGCAGGACTGACCCGCAGGACTGACCCGCACGCAGGACTGACCCGCACGCAGGACTGACACGCAGGACTGACCCGCACGCAGGACTGACCCGCAGGACTGACCCGCACGCAGGACTGACCCGCAGGACTGACCCGCATGACTGACCCGCAGGACTGACCCGCAGGACTGACCCGCATGACTGACCCGCAGGACTGACCCGCACGCAGGACTGACCCGCAGGACTGACCCGCAGGACTGACCCGCATGACTGACCCGCACACAGGACTGACCCGCAGGACTGACCCGCAGGACTGACCCGCAGGACTGACCCGCAGGACTGACCCGCATGACTGACCCGCAGGACTGACCCGCACGCAGGACTGACCCGCACGCAGGACTGACACGCAGGACTGACCCGCACGCAGGACTGACCCGCAGGACTGACCCGCACGCAGGACTGACCCGCAGGACTGACCCGCATGACTGACCCGCAGGACTGACCCGCAGGACTGACCCGCATGACTGACCCGCAGGACTGACCCGCACGCAGGACTGACCCGCAGGACTGACCCGCAGGACTGACCCGCATGACTGACCCGCACACAGGACTGACCCGCAGGACTGACCCGCATGACTGACCCGCAGGACTGACCCGCACACAGGACTGACCCGCAGGACTGACCCGCAGGACTGACCCGCACGCAGGACTGACCTGCAGGACTGACCTGCACGCTAGACTGACCCGCAGGACTGACCCGCACGCAGGACTGACCCGCACACAGGACGCAGGACTGACCCGCACGCAGGACTGACCCGCAGGACTGACCCGCACGCAGGACTGACCCGCAGGACTGACCCGCAGGACTGACCCGCAGGACTGACCCGCAGGACTGACCCGCACGCAGGACTGACCCGCAGGACTGACCCGCAGGACTGACCCGCACGCAGGACTGACTCGCAGGACTGACCCGCAGGACTGACCCGCAGGACTGACCCGCAGGACTGACCCGCAGGACTGACCCGCACGCAGGACTGACTCGCAGGACTGACCCGCAGGACTGACCCGCACGCAGGACTGACCCGTACGCAGGACTGACCCGCAGGACTGACCCGCACGCAGGACTGACCCGCAGGACTGACCCGCACGCAGGACTGACCCGCACGCAGGACTGAGTTGATAAGTACAATCATTGTAGTATAAATGGATGGTCCAGATGGATGAAATGGTGGACAAGGAGGAGGCGGAGTCATGTTTAGGGCCAGAATCATGGGGAGAGAGATGGTTGGCCCCTGGAGGGCCCCTGGAGGTGTGGAAAGACCTCTGTAAAGTATGTGGAGTTTCTGACTGACCACTGTCTTCCATAAAAGAATCATCTTCATGCTGCTAAACCAGGACTAAACCAGATCTAAACCAGGACTAAACCAGGGCTAAACCAGGACTAAACCAGGACTAAACCCAGGACTAAACCAGGACTAAACCAGGACTAAACCAGGACTAAACCCAGGACTAAACCAGGGCTAAACCAGGGCTAAACCAGGACTAAACCAGGGCTAAACCAGGGCTAAACCAGGGCTAAACCAGGACTAAACCAGGACTAAACCCAGGACTAAACCAAGACTAAACCAGGGCTAAACCAGGACTAAACCAGGACTAAACCAGGGCTAAACCAGGTCTAAACCAGGACTAAACCAGGACTAAACCAGGGCTAAACCAGGGCCAAACCAGGGCTAAACCAGGACTAAACCAGGGCTAAACCAGGACTAAACCAGGGCTAAACCAGGACTAAACCAGGACTAAACCAGGGCTAAACCAGGTCTAAACCAGGACTAAACCAGGGCTAAACCAGGGCTAAACCAGGACTAAACCAGGGCTAAACCAGGACTAAACCAGGGCTAAACCAGGACTAAACCAGGGCTAAACCAGGACTAAACCAGGACTAAACCTCTTCAAACCTCTGGACTGGAAACTCAGACAGAATATTTTTGGGACTAACTTTTGAGTGGAGCGGCGAGCGGCCCGTGAAATCCACACTGATGGACACGAGAGCGACTTAAAGGATCCAAGGGTTCTCCTGGTGGACGGGCTCGCTCACATCCACAGCCAGAGCACTTTGAACTGGCTGAGCGGCGATTACCGGCGCTCTGGCGTGCACGGTGAACAGGTTCAATCGTTCCCCAGCTCTGAAGCCCACATAAAACAGTCTGAGCTCAGATCCCGGGCGTCGTCTTTAACCAGGCTGACGACATCTGCAGACCCCCAAAGACAGCCCCCCACACTGCCCCCCACTCCACATGCAACACCGTCTCAAAGTGTGCATGACAGGTTTTTATGATTATTTTTTGGGATAATACCTCTTGTAATACCTGTTGTAAATATTAATGATATTTTACACCAATCTAGTGTCTATTTTTGAAGGGAAATTGCAAAACCAGTGCCCCTCATGTTTCCTGCCAGCTGTGCCGCACCTCCGCCTCCTGCAGACGGGCTCCTTTAGATCAGTCTGCTCTCCCTGTGTTTACGCCGTAGTATTCAAAATTCAGACATGTGAAAGCCTCAGCGCTGATTGTAACTGTTTAATTGAGCGCTTGCTGCCGTGGGCTGCGACGCGCTCGCTGTGCGCCGCCCGTTATGCCGGGCGTGTTATTGTCTGTCCAAGCCTCCGTCGCACTTGTCCAGCTACGACTGCAGGTGTGAGGCGTACGTTGTCCGTCATGGCTGAACCAGATGAAACCATCAAATGTAAATAAAACTCAACAACGCCAGCTTCATGTAAGACACGTAGGTTCGTTGCTAGGCAGAGACTTGACTCTGACAGTCATCTTGACTCTGACTGGACAGTCATCCAGCTGTACATTTAGTGACCATTGTCCTTTAGCCATGGTGTGTGCACTTTAGCCTGGCCTTTCTTTTAGACCGCTCCAGTTCGTGAAACAAACATCCAACAATGAACTGTGCTTAAAGGTTGAATGGATGATTTTTTTGGCCCAAATCTGAGTCTCATTTCCTCGTGGCGTGGACTGTCCATTAGTCCTGCCACGTGTCAATCATAGAACGCACCTACCGCTCACCTGCAGCCTTATGCGGCTCGTCCCCATGTGAGCAGCACGTTTTGCCTGTCCAAGCGCATTGATCTATCATAATATAGTTCCCTCAGTGTACGGGATACAATTAAGACAGAGAAAGACTGTTCGAGCTGACGCAGACGAAGACGCATGCGCACTCACTGCCTGAGTTCTCAAATCGCCGAAAAATCGTCCATTACGCCTTTAACTTATTCCAACTTTAATGTCCATCCAGAAACCGATGATGTACTTGTGCTTCCTTTTGGAGTCAAGTCTCTGCCTGGCAACGAACCTACGTGTCTTACATGAAGCTGGCGTTGTTGAGTTTTATTTACATTTGATGGTTTCATCTGGTTCAGCCGTGACGGACAAGCAGAGCTGGTTTATGGTTCATATCCCTGTAATCACTGGGTTTATAAACATGAAACAAAAACTGGCACAAAGTTCAATGTCTTTTCTGTTAGTGGACATTACCCAGCTGTATTCACTTGACTCCAGGAGCCGGTCCGGGGGCCGTGGCACTCCTCCTCCTCCCGGTGTAGACCACAGGACTGAGACCTCCAGAGGAAATGAGTTCTACACAGACTAAACTTGCTTTTCAGGTCCAGGAGTCGGTGCAGTGTCGACCTGTTGGTCACATGAACATTGGACACAAATCGATCGACTTCAATCGACTTTTCCCTCGTTATCTACTTAGTTCCCACTCAAAGGAAGTGTCAATCTGTGGCAAAAAGAGGATAAGGTGAATAAAAGAATATAATTGAATATTTCAATTTTCTTCAGGGGCAGAGCTTGGGTCCTGCCACAGAGGGGGCGGGGCATCCTCATGGGGCGGGGCATCCTCAGGGGGCGGGGCATCTTCAGGGGGCGGGGCATCCTCAGTAGGCGATTTAATATTTAGATGTATCTTATTGGACAATTCTTCTTTGTAGTATTCATTTTCACTTTTCTTCTAATAAGACGAAGTCAAGTATGTGTCCTTTGTTTTCAGTTTTCAGAACGCTCTCCTCTCCACAGACCTGACTAGTCGTGGAAAGAGGGAAACTAAAGCCCGACAGTGGAACTTACTCTCTGAACGCGTCTAGTGGCGCGTCTCCACCAGCTCCATAAACGTCTGAGGAATAATGACACGCTGAAGATCTGTGTGAGGAACAATGACACTGAAGATCTGTGTGAGGAACAATGACACTGAAGATCTGTGTGAGGAACAATGACGAACTGAAGATCTGTGTGAGGAACAATGACACTGAAGATCTGTGTGAGGAACAATGACGAACTGAAGATCTGTGTGAGGAACAATGACACACTGAAGATCTGTGTGAGGAATAATGACGAACTGAAGATCTGTGTGAGGAACAATGACACGCTGAAGATCTGTGTGAGGAACAATGACACGCTGAAGATCTGTGTGAGGAACAATGACAAACTGAAGATCTGTGTGAGGAACAATGACACGCTGAAGATCTGTGTGAGGAACAATGACAAACTGAAGATCTGTGTGAGGAACAATGACACGCTGAAGATCTGTGTGAGGAACAATGCCACAATGTAGATCTTTGTGAGGAACAATGACACGCTGAAGATCTGTGTGAGGAACAATGACACAATGTAGATCTTTGTGAGGAACAATGACACACTGAAGATCTGTGTGAGGAACAATGACACTGAAGATCTGTGTGAGGAACAATGACACAATGTAGATCTTTGTGAGGATAAATGACACGCTGAAGATCTGTGTGAGGAACAATGACACACTGAAGATCTGTGTGAGGAACAATGACACGCTGAAGATCTGTGTGAGGAACAATGACAAACTGAAGATCTGTGTGAGGAACAATGACACACTGAAGATCTGTGTGAGGAACAATGACACGCTGAAGATCTGTGTGAGGAACAATGACACGCTGAAGATCTCTGTGAGGAACAATGAGACGCTGAAGATCTTTGTGAGGAATAATGACACACTGAAGATCTGTGTGAGGAACAATGACAAGCTGAAGATCTGTGTGAGGAACAATGACACGCTGAAGATATGTGTGAGGAACAATAACACACTGTAGATCTTTGTGAGGAACAATGACACGCTGAAGATCTGTGTGAGGAACAATGACACACTGAAGATCTGTGTGAGGAACAATGACACACTGAAGATCTGTGTGAGGAACAATGACCCACTGAACATCTGTGTGAGGAACAATGACACGCTGAAGATCTGTGTGAGGAACAATGACACACTGAGGATCTGTGTGAGGAACAATGACACACTGACGATCTGTGTGAGGAACAATGACAAACTGAAGATCTGTGTGAGGAACAATGACACACTGAAGATCTGTGTGAGGAATAATGACACACTGAAGATCTGTGTGAGGAACAATGACACACTGAAGATCTGTGTGGGGAACAATGACACACTGTAGATCTTTGTGAGGAACAATGACACACTGAAGATCTGTGTGAGGAACAATGACACACTGAAGATCTGTGTGAGGAACAATGACACACTGAAGAACTGTGTGAGGAACAATGACAAACTGAAGATCTGTGTGAGGAACAATGACACTGAAGATCTGTGTGAGGAACAATGACAAACTGAAGATCTGTGTGAGGAACAATGACAAACAGAAGATCTGTGTGAGGAAAAATGACACGCTGAAGTTTTGTTTGAGGAACAATGACACGCTGAAGATCTGTGTGAGGAACAATGACAAAATGAAGATCAGTGTGAGGAACAATGACACGCTGAAGATCTGTGTGAGGAACAATGACAAACTGAAGATCTGTGTGAGGAACAATGACACACTGAATATCTGTGTGAGGAACAATGACACGCTGAAGATCTGTGTGAGGAACAATGACACGCTGAAGATCTGTGTGAGGAACAATGACACGCTGAAGATCTTTGTGAGGAATAATGACACACTGAAGATCTGTGTGAGGAACAATGACAAGCTGAAGATCTGTGTGAGGAACAATGACACGCTGAAGATATGTGTGAGGAACAATGACACACTGTAGATCTTTGTGAGGAACAATGACACACTGAAGATCTGTGTGAGGAACAATGACACACTGAAGATCTGTGTGAGGAACAATGACACGCTGAAGATCTGTGTGAGGAACAATGACACAATGTAGATCTTTGTGAGGAACAATGACACACTGAAGATCTGTGTGAGGAACAATGACACACTGAAGATCTGTTTGAGGAACAATGACACACTGAAGATCTGTGTGAGGAACAATGACACACTGAAGATCTGTGTGAGGAACAATGACCCACTGAACATCTGTGTGAGGAACAATGACACGCTGAAGATCTGTGTGAGGAACAATGACACACTGAGGATCTGTGTGAGGAACAATGACACACTGACGATCTGTGTGAGGAACAATGACACACTGAAGATCTGTGTGAGGAACAATGACACACTGACGATCTGTGTGAGGAACAATGAAAAAACTGAAGATCTGTGTGAGGAACAATGACACACTGAAGATCTGTGTGAGGAATGACACACTGAAGATCTGTGTGAGGAACAATGACACACTGTAGATCTTTGTGAGGAACAATGACACACTGAAGATCTGTGTGAGGAACAATGACACACTGAGGATCTGTGTGAGGAACAATGACACACTGACGATCTGTGTGAGGAACAATGACACACTGAAGATCTGTGTGAGGAACAATGACACACTGACGATCTGTGTGAGGAACAATGAAAAAACTGAAGATCTGTGTGAGGAACAATGACACACTGAAGATCTGTGTGAGGAATGACACACTGAAGATCTGTGTGAGGAACAATGACACACTGTAGATCTTTGTGAGGAACAATGACACACTGAAGATCTGTGTGAGGAACAATGACACACTGAAGATCTGTGTGAGGAACAATGACACACTGAAGATCTGTGTGAGGAACAATGACAAACTGAAGATCTGTGTGAGGAACAATGACACACTGAAGATCTGTGTGAAGAACAATGACAAACAGAAGATCTGTGTGAGGAAAAATGACACGCTGAAGTTTTGTGTGAGGAACAATGACACGCTGAAGATCTGTGTGAGGAACAATGACACACTGAAGATCTGTGTGAGGAACAATGACACGCTGAAGATCTGTGTGAGGAACAATGACAAACTGAAGATCTGTGTGAGGAACAATGACACACTGAAGATCTGTGTGAGGAACAATGACACGCTGAAGATCTGTGTGAGGAACAATGACACACTGAAGATCTGTGTGAGGAATAATGACACACTGAAGATCTGTGTGAGGAACAATGGCACACTGAAGATCTGTGTAAGGAACAATAATGACACACTGAAGATCTGTGTGAGGAACAATGACACGCTGACGATCTGTGTGAGGAACAATGACACACTGTAGATCTTTGTGAGGAACAATGACACACTGAAGATCTGTGTGAGGAACAATGACACACTGAAGATCTGTGTGAGGAACAATGAAACGCTGAAGATCTGTGTGAGGAACAATGACACACTGTAGATCTTTGTAAGGAACAATGACACACTGAAGATATGTGTGAGGAACAATGACACACTGAAGATCTGTGTGAGGAACAATGACACACTGAAGATCTGTGTGAGGAAAAATTACACGCTGAAGATCTGTGTGAGGAATAATGACAAACTGAAGATCTTTGTGAGGAACAATGACCCACTGAACATCTGTGTGAGGAACAATGACACGCTGAAGATCTGTGTGAGGAACAATAATGACACACTGAAGATCTGTTTGAGGAACAATGACACGCTGAAGATCTGTGTGAGGAACAATAATGACACACTGAAGATCTGTGTGAGGAAAAATGTCACACTGAAGATCTGTGTGAGGAATAATGACCACTGAAGATGTGTGTGAGGAACAATGACACACTGAAGATCTGTGTGAGGAATAATGACACACTGAAGATCTGTGTGAGGAACAATGACACACTGAAGATCTGTGTGAGGAACAATGACACACTGAAGATCTGTGTGAGGGACAATGACACTGAAGATCTGTGTGAGGAACAATGACACACTGAATATCTATGTGAGGAACAATGACACACTGAAGATCTGTGTGAGGAACAATGACACACTGAAGATCTGTGTGAGGAACAATGACACACTGAAGATCTGTGTGAGGAACAATAACACACTGAAGATCTGTGTGAGGGACAATGACACTGAAGATCTGTGTGAGGAACAATGACACACTTAAGATCTGTGTGAGGAACAATGACACACTGAAGATCTGTGTGAGGAAAAATGACACGCTGAAGATCTGTGTGAGGACTAATGACACACTGAAGATCTGTGTGAGGAACAATGACCCACTGAACATCTGTGTGAGGAACAATGACACGCTGAAGATCTGTGTGAGGAACAATGACACACTAAGGATCTGTGTGAGGAACAATGACACACTGACGATCTGTGTGAGGAACAATGACACACTGAAGATCTGTGTGAGGAACAATGACACACTGAAGATCTGTGTGAGGAATAATGACACACTGAAGATGTGTGTGAGTAACAATGACACACTGAAGATCTGTGTGAGGAATAATGACACACTGAAGATCTGTGTGAGGAACAATGACACACTGAAGATCTGTGTGAGGAATAATGACACACTGAAGATGTGTGTGAGGAACAATGACACACTGAAGATCTGTGTGAGGAACAATGACACACTGAAGATCTGTGTGAGGAACAATGACACACTGAAGGTCTGTGTGAAGAACAATGACACACTGAAGATCTGTGTGAGGAACAATGACACTGAAGATCTGTGTGAGGAACAATGACACAGTGAAGATCTGTGTGAGGTACAATGACACACTGAAGATCTGTGTGAGGAACAATGACACACTGACGATCTGTGTGAGGGACAATGACACACTGAAGATCTGTGTGAGGAACAATGACACACTGAAGATCTGCGTGAGGAACAATAATGACACACTGAAGATCTGTTTGAGGAACAATGACACGCTGAAGATCTGTGTGAGGAACAATAATGACACACTGAAGATCTGTGTGAGGAACAATGACACCCTGAACATCTCTGTGAGGAACAATAATGACACACTGAAGATCTGTGTGAGGAACAATGACACACTGAAGATCTGCGTGAGGAACAATAATGACACACTGAAGATCTGTTTGAGGAACAATGACACGCTGAAGATCTGTGTGAGGAACAATAATGACACACTGAAGATCTGTGTGAGGAACAATGACACACTGAAGATCTGTGTGAGGAACAATGACACGCTGAAGATCTGTGTGAAGAACAATGACACACTGTAGATCTTTGTGAGGAACAATGACACACTGAAGATCTGTGTGAGGAACAATGACACACTGAATATCTGTGTGAGGAACAATGACACACTGTAGATCTTGTGAGGAACAATGACAAACTGAAGATCTGTGTGAGGAACAATAATGACACACTGAAGATCTGTGTGAGGAACAATGACACACTGAAGATCTGTGTGAGGAACAATGACACGCTGAAGATCTGTGTGAGGAACAATGACACACTGAAGATCTGTGTGAGGAATAATGACACACTGAAGATCTGTGTGAGGAACAATGGCACACTGAAGATCTGTGTAAGGAACAATAATGACACACTGAAGATCTGTGTGAGGAACAATGACACGCTGACGATCTGTGTGAGGAACAATGACACACTGTAGATCTTTGTGAGGAACAATGACACACTGAAGATCTGTGTGAGGAACAATGACACGCTGAAGATCTGTGTGAGGAACAATGACAAACTGAAGATCTGTGTGAGGAACAATGACACACTGAAGATCTGTGTGAGGAACAATGACACGCTGAAGATCTGTGTGAGGAACAATGACACACTGAAGATCTGTGTGAGGAATAATGACACACTGAAGATCTGTGTGAGGAACAATGGCACACTGAAGATCTGTGTAAGGAACAATAATGACACACTGAAGATCTGTGTGAGGAACAATGACACGCTGACGATCTGTGTGAGGAACAATGACACACTGTAGATCTTTGTGAGGAACAATGACACACTGAAGATCTGTGTGAGGAACAATGACACACTGAAGATCTGTGTGAGGAACAATGAAACGCTGAAGATCTGTGTGAGGAACAATGACACACTGTAGATCTTTGTAAGGAACAATGACACACTGAAGATCTGTGTGAGGAACAATGACACACTGAAGATCTGTGTGAGGAACAATGACACACTGAAGATCTGTGTGAGGAAAAATTACACGCTGAAGATCTGTGTGAGGAATAATGACAAACTGAAGATCTTTGTGAGGAACAATGACCCACTGAACATCTGTATGAGGAACAATGACACGCTGAAGATCTGTGTTAGGAACAATGACAAACTGAAGATCTGTGTGAGGAAAAATGTCACACTGAAGATCTGTGTGAGGAATAATGACCACTGAAGATGTGTGTGAGGAACAATGACACACTGAAGATCTGTGTGAGGAATAATGACACACTGAAGATCTGTGTGAGGAACAATGACACACTGAAGATCTGTGTGAGGAACAATGACACACTGAAGATCTGTGTGAGGGACAATGACACTGAAGATCTGTGTGAGGAACAATGACACACTGAATATCTATGTGAGGAACAATGACACACTGAAGATCTGTGTGAGGAACAATGACACATGAAGATCTGTGTGAGGAACAATGACACACTGAAGATCTGTGTGAGGAACAATAACACACTGAAGATCTGTGTGAGGGACAATGACACTGAAGATCTGTGTGAGGAACAATGACACACTTAAGATCTGTGTGAGGAACAATGACACACTGAAGATCTGTGTGAGGAAAAATGACACGCTGAAGATCTGTGTGAGGACTAATGACACACTGAAGATCTGTGTGAGGAACAATGACCCACTGAACATCTGTGTGAGGAACAATGACACGCTGAAGATCTGTGTGAGGAACAATGACACACTAAGGATCTGTGTGAGGAACAATGACACACTGACGATCTGTGTGAGGAACAATGACACACTGAAGATCTGTGTGAGGAATAATGACACACTGAAGATGTGTGTGAGTAACAATGACACACTGAAGATCTGTGTGAGGAATAATGACACACTGAAGATCTGTGTGAGGAACAATGACACACTGAAGATCTGTGTGAGGAATAATGACACACTGAAGATGTGTGTGAGGAACAATGACACACTGAAGATCTGTGTGAGGAACAATGACACACTGAAGATCTGTGTGAGGAACAATGACACAATGAAGGTCTGTGTGAAGAACAATGACACACTGAAGATCTGTGTGAGGAACAATGACACTGAAGATCTGTGTGAGGAACAATGACACAGTGAAGATATGTGTGAGGTACAATGACACACTGAAGATCTGTGTGAGGAACAATGACACACTGACGATCTGTGTGAGGGACAATGACACACTGAAGATCTGTGTGAGGAACAATGACACACTGAAGATCTGCGTGAGGAACAATAATGACACACTGAAGATCTGTTTGAGGAACAATGACACGCTGAAGATCTGTGTGAGGAACAATAATGACACACTGAAGATCTGTGTGAGGAACAATGACACCCTGAACATCTCTGTGAGGAACAATAATGACACACTGAAGATCTGTGTGAGGAACAATGACACGCTGAAGATCTGTGTGAAGAACAATGACACACTGTAGATCTTTGTGAGGAACAATGACACACTGAAGATCTGTGTGAGGAACAATGACACACTGAATATCTGTGTGAGGAACAATGACACACTGTAGATCTTGTGAGGAACAATGACAAACTGAAGATCTGTGTGAGGAACAATAATGACACACTGAAGATCTGTGTGAGGAACAATGGCAAACTGAAGATCTGTGTGAGGAATAATGACACACTGAAGATCTGTGTGAGGAACAATGGCAAACTGAAGATCTGTGTGAGGAACAATAATGACACACTGAAGATCTGTGTGAGGAACAATGACACGCTGAAGATCTGTGTGAAGAACAATGACACACTGTAGATCTTTGTGAGGAACAATGACACACTGAAGATCTGTGTGAGGAAAAATGACACACTGAAGATCTGTGTGAGGAACAATGACACACTGTAGATCTTGTGAGGAACAATGACAAACTGAAGAGCTGTGTGAGGAACAATAATGACACACTGAAGATCTGTGTGAGGAACAATGACACACTGAAGATCTGTGTGAGGAACAATGACACTGAAGATCTGTGTGAGGAACAATGACACACTGAAGATCTGTGTGAGGAACAATGAGACACTTTAGATCTGTGTGAGGAACAATGACACACTTTAGATCTGTGTGAGGAACAATGACAAACCGAAGATCTCTGTGAGGAACAATGACACAGTGAAGATCTGTGTGAGGAACAATGACACACTGAAGATCTGTGTGAGGAACAATGACACGCTGAAGATCTGTTTGAGGAATAGTGACACAATGAAGGTCTGTGTGAAGAACAATGACACACTGAAGATCTGTGTGAGGAACAATGACACTGAAGATCTGTGTGAGGAACAATGACACAGTGAAGATCTGTGTGAGGTACAATGACACACTGAAGATCTGTGTGAGGAACAATGACACACTGACGATCTGTGTGAGGGACAATGACACACTGAAGATCTTTGTGAGGAACAATGACACACTGAAGATCTGCGTGAGGAACAATAATGACACACTGAAGATCTGTTTGAGGAACAATGACACGCTGAAGATCTGTGTGAGGAACAATAATGACACACTGAAGATCTGTGTGAGGAACAATGACACCCTGAACATCTCTGTGAGGAACAATAATGACACACTGAAGATCTGTGTGAGGAACAATGACACGCTGAAGATCTGTGTGAAGAACAATGACACACTGTAGATCTTTGTGAGGAACAATGACACACTGAAGATCTGTGTGAGGAACAATGACACACTGAATATCTGTGTGAGGAACAATGACACACTGTAGATCTTGTGAGGAACAATGACAAACTGAAGATCTGTGTGAGGAACAATAATGACACACTGAAGATCTGTGTGAGGAACAATGGCAAACTGAAGATCTGTGTGAGGAATAATGACACACTGAAGATCTGTGTGAGGAACAATGGCAAACTGAAGATCTGTGTGAGGAACAATAATGACACACTGAAGATCTGTGTGAGGAACAATGACACGCTGAAGATCTGTGTGAAGAACAATGACACACTGTAGATCTTTGTGAGGAACAATGACACACTGAAGATCTGTGTGAGGAAAAATGACACACTGAAGATCTGTGTGAGGAACAATGACACACTGTAGATCTTGTGAGGAACAATGACAAACTGAAGAGCTGTGTGAGGAACAATAATGACACACTGAAGATCTGTGTGAGGAACAATGACACACTGAAGATCTGTGTGAGGAACAATGACACTGAAGATCTGTGTGAGGAACAATGACACACTGAAGATCTGTGTGAGGAACAATGAGACACTTTAGATCTGTGTGAGGAACAATGACACACTTTAGATCTGTGTGAGGAACAATGACACACTGAAGATCTGTGTGAGGAATAATGACACACTGAAGATCTGTGTGAGGAACAATGACACACTGAAGATCTGTGTGAGGAACAATGACACGCTGAAGATCTGTTTGAGGAACAATGACCCACTGAAGAGCTGTGTGAGGAACAATGACACGCTGAAGAGCTTTGTGAGGAACAATGACACACTTTAGATCTGTGTGAGGAACAATGACACACTTTAGATCTGTGTGAGGAACAATGACAAACTGAAGATCTCTGTGAGGAACAATGACACAGTGAAGATCTGTTTGAGGAACAATGTCACACTGAAGATCTGTGTGAGGAACAATGACATGCTGAAGATCTGTGTGAGGAACAATGACACACTGAAGATCCGTGTGAGGAACAATGACCCACTGAAGAGCTGTGTGAGGAACAATGACCCACTGAAGAGCTGTGTGAGGAACAATGACACGCTGAAGAGCTTTGTGAGGAATAATGACACACTGAAGATCTGTGTGAGGAAAAATGACACACTGAAGATCTGTGTGAGGAACAATGACGCACTGTAGATCTTGTGAGGAACAATGACAAACTGAAGATCTGTGTGAGGAACAATAATGACACACTGAAGATCTGTGTGAGGAACAATGACACACTGAAGATCTGTGTGAGGAACAATGACACTGAAGATCTGTGTGAGGAACAATGACACACTGACGATCTGTGTGAGGGACAATGACACACTGAAGATCTGTGTGAGGAACAATGACACACTGAAGATCTGCGTGAGGAACAATAATGACACACTGAAGATCTGTTTGAGGAACAATGACACGCTGAAGATCTGTGTGAGGAACAATAATGACACACTGAAGATCTGTGTGAGGAACAATGACACCCTGAACATCTCTGTGAGGAACAATAATGACACACTGAAGATCTGTGTGAGGAACAATGACACGCTGAAGATCTGTGTGAAGAACAATGACACACTGTAGATCTTTGTGAGGAACAATGACACACTGAAGATCTGTGTGAGGAACAATGACACACTGAATATCTGTGTGAGGAACAATGACACACTGTAGATCTTGTGAGGAACAATGACAAACTGAAGATCTGTGTGAGGAACAATAATGACACACTGAAGATCTGTGTGAGGAACAATGGCAAACTGAAGATCTGTGTGAGGAATAATGACACACTGAAGATCTGTGTGAGGAACAATGGCAAACTGAAGATCTGTGTGAGGAACAATAATGACACACTGAAGATCTGTGTGAGGAACAATGACACGCTGAAGATCTGTGTGAAGAACAATGACACACTGTAGATCTTTGTGAGGAACAATGACACACTGAAGATCTGTGTGAGGAAAAATGACACACTGAAGATCTGTGTGAGGAACAATGACACACTGTAGATCTTGTGAGGAACAATGACAAACTGAAGAGCTGTGTGAGGAACAATAATGACACACTGAAGATCTGTGTGAGGAACAATGACACACTGAAGATCTGTGTGAGGAACAATGACACTGAAGATCTGTGTGAGGAACAATGACACACTGAAGATCTGTGTGAGGAACAATGAGACACTTTAGATCTGTGTGAGGAACAATGACACACTTTAGATCTGTGTGAGGAACAATGACAAACCGAAGATCTCTGTGAGGAACAATGACACAGTGAAGATCTGTGTGAGGAACAATGACACACTGAAGATCTGTGTGAGGAACAATGACACGCTGAAGATCTGTTTGAGGAATAGTGACACACTGAAGATCTGTTTGAGGAACAATGACCCACTGAAGAGCTGTGTGAGGAACAATGACACGCTGAAGAGCTTTGTGAGGAACAATGACACACTTTAGATCTGTGTGAGGAACAATGACACACTTTAGATCTGTGTGAGGAACAATGACAAACTGAAGATCTCTGTGAGGAACAATGACACAGTGAAGATCTGTTTGAGGAACAATGTCACACTGAAGATCTGTGTGAGGAACAATGACATGCTGAAGATCTGTGTGAGGAACAATGACACACTGAAGATCCGTGTGAGGAACAATGACCCACTGAAGAGCTGTGTGAGGAACAATGACCCACTGAAGAGCTGTGTGAGGAACAATGACACGCTGAAGAGCTTTGTGAGGAATAATGACACACTGAAGATCTGTGTGAGGAAAAATGACACACTGAAGATCTGTGTGAGGAACAATGACGCACTGTAGATCTTGTGAGGAACAATGACAAACTGAAGATCTGTGTGAGGAACAATAATGACACACTGAAGATCTGTGTGAGGAACAATGACACACTGAAGATCTGTGTGAGGAACAATGACACTGAAGATCTGTGTGAGGAACAATGACACACTGAAGATCTGTGTGAGGAACAATGAGACACTTTAGATCTGTGTGAGGAACAATGACACACTTTAGATCAGTGTGAGGAACAATGACAAACTGAAGATCTCTGTGAGGAACAATGACACAGTGAAGATCTGTGTGAGGAACAATGACACACTGAAGATCTGTGTGAGGAACAATGACACGCTGAAGATCTGTTTGAGGAATAATGACACACTGAAGATCTGTTTGAGGAACAATGACCCACTGAAGAGCTGTGTGAGGAACAATGACACGCTGAAGAGCTTTGTGAGGAACAATGACAAACTGAAGATCTGTGTGAGGAACAATGACACGCTGAAGATCTGTGTGAGGAACAATGACAAACTGAAGATCTCTGTGAGGAACAATGACACAGTGAAGATCTGTTTGAGGAACAATGTCACACTGAAGATCTGTGTGAGGAACAATGACATGCTGAAGATCTGTGTGAGGAACAATGACACACTGAAGATCCGTGTGAGGAACAATGACCCACTGAAGAGCTGTGTGAGGAACAATGACACGCTGAAGAGCTTTGTGAGGAATAATGACACAAATGACACGCTGAAGATCTGTGTAAGGAACAATGACAACCTGAAGATCTGTGTGAGGAACAATGACACACTGAAGATCTGTGTGAGGAACAATGACACACTGAAGATCTGTGTGAGGAACAATGGCACACTGAAGATCTGTGTGAGGAACAATGACACACTGAAGATCTGTGTGAGGAACAATGACACACTGAAGATCTCTGTGAGGAACAATGACACACTGAAGATCTGTGTGAGGAACAATGACACACTGAAGATCTGTGTGAGGAACAATGACACACTGAAGATCTGTGTGAGGAACAATGACACACTGAAGATCTCTGTGAGGAACAATGACACACTGAAGATGTGTGTGAGGAATAACGACACATCTTGTTGAAACTGTGACACAGTGAGTGTTGCCGGAATCAATGACAAACCAATATTAGAGTGAAAAGTAGTCTGAGCGGCGTTTGAGTTCAAAGTGGAAATAATTGAGCTCAAAGTGAGAATTGTGTTCTGCAAAGTTACAGAAATGTCACTGACAAAATATATGTTGAACCTGATTTCTTCAATTCAATTTATTTTTTTAACGCCCAAAATCACAACAGTCGTCTCCAGGGCGACAGTCAAAAATAGATTAAACAATGTTCGTAGGGACTTGACAATGTCCCAATATCCTCTGTCCTTAGACAAATGTCCCAGGGTCCCCTGCCCTTAGACAAATGTCCCAGGGTCCCCTGTCCTTGGACAAATTTCCCAGTATCCCCTGTCCTTAGACAAATGTCCCAGGGTCCCCTGTCCTTAGACAAATGTCCCAGGGTCCCCTGTCCTTGGACAAATGTCCCAGCATCCCCTGTCCTTAGACAAATGTCCCAGGGTCCCCTGTCCTTGGACAAATGTCCCAGCATCCCCTGTCCTTAGACAAATGTCCCAGGGTCCCCTGTCCTTAGACAAATGTCACAGGGTCCCCTGTCCTTAGACAAATGTCCCAGGGTCCCCTGTCCTTAGACAAATGTCCCAGGGTCCCCTGTCCTTAGACAAATGTCACAGGGTCCCATATCCTTAGACAAATGTCCCAGGGTCCCCTGTCCTTAGACAAATGTCCCAGGGTCCCGTGTCCTAAGACAAATGTCCCAGCGTCCCCTGTCCTTAGAGAAATGTCACAGGGACCCCTGTCTTTAGACAAATGTCCCAGGGTCCCCTGTCTTTAGACAAATGTCCCAGGGTCCCATGTCCTTAGACAAATGTCCCAGAGTCCTCTGTCCTTAGACCCTCCTTCTCGGACAGGAAAACCTACAAAAACCTCTTTGGGAAAAAGTATAAACCTGGAGGAGTTCCACATGAAGGAGAGATCTGACTCTCACAGACGGACAGGAGGACGTGAGAGAGACAGTGGAGCTGGACCACATTAGGCCTGCATGTCCAATAAGTGACCCACCACACCATAAACCTACAAAGCTTAAGTTTATGTTGAGTTTCTGAAATTAGGATAGAAAAGTCATAAGTTGACTCTTTGATTTAGATGTGTTTGTTTGAGTGTGAGCTCCATCATCCACACGTCTGTGCGTGTTCCTCATCAGAAACACAGCCGCAGTTGGTTTTAGTTTCTTTCACACTCATTATTCATTATTAACTTAAGGTGCCAATGAAAGGTTATTACCATTTTTCTCATTTTGACTTTATTTGGTGTGTTTATACCTGTTTTACATATACATTATACTTTTACACCAAACGAGGAGGTATTTGAGGAGAAAACGTTGAAACATCTGTAGAAAATGAAAGGAAGTGACATCAAACCAGGGACACTCATTCCAGTCAAAGTTTATGCAGAATTTACACAAAGAAACAACGTTTTTGACTCTAAACATTAATTCAACAAAATAAAGTTTCTTTCACATATTTTTATTTGTAATTTTTAAATGTGACAAGTAAAAGATCAAGGCCAGTTTTGTCTCCCGGATCGGCGTCACCAGGGCCCCATCCCGGAGTCAGGCCTGGGATGGGTGCTCGACGGCGAGCGCCTGGTGGCCGGATCTTTCCGCCCCTCAGCTCAGCAGCCACGTGTTGGAGTTCACCTCGGTGGACGAGAGGGTCACATCCCTACACCTTCAGGCGGGGGACAGGTCTCTCACTGTTGTGGCGGACTACGGGCCGAACAGCAGTGCAGAGTACCCGGCCTTCTTGGAGTCCTTGGGAGGAGTACTGGACAGTGCACCGACCGGGGACTCCGTTGTTCTACTGGGGGACTTCAACGCCCACGTGGACAATGACAGTGACACCTGGAGAGGGGTGATCGGGAAGAACGGCTCCCCCGATCTGAACCCGAGTGGTGTTCAGTTATTGGACTTCTGTGCTAGCCATGGATTGTCCATAACGAACACCATGTTCAAGCACAAGGGTGTTCATCAGTGCACATGGCACCAGGACACCCTAGGCCAGAGGTCAATGATCGACTTTGTTGTCGTGTCATCTGACCTCCGGCCGTGTGTCTTGGACACTCGGGTGAAGAGAGGGGCGGAGCTGTAGAGCACCATCTGGTGGTGAGTTGGATCCGCTGGCGGAGGAGGAAGCCGGACAGACTTGGCAGACCCAAGCGCATTGTGAGGGTCTGTTGGGAACGTCTTGCGGAGCCCTCTGTCAGTAAGGTATTCAACTCGCACCTCCGGGAGAGCTTCTCCCATGTCCCGGGGGAGGCTGGGGACATTGAGTCCGAGTGGACCATGTTCTCCGCCTCCTTTTTTGATGCGGCTGCACCCCGAACCCAGTGGTGGACACCGGAAGTAAGGGATGTCGTCAGGCTGAAGAAGGAGGCATATCAGGCCTCTTTGGCTTGTAGGTCTCCTGAGGTCATTGACAGTTATCGGCAGGCCAAGCGGGCTGCGGATTGTGCTGTCACAGAGGCCATGGAGGAGGTCCCAAAGAAATTCTGGCAAACCGTCCGGCGCCTCAGGAGGGGGAAGCAGTGCTTTGGTGGAGACCTGCTGACCTCGACTGGGGATGTCGTGAGAGGAAGTAGAGACCGGGGACTCAGGGGCTGGCTCGTCCATCACCCAAGCTGAAGTCACTGAGGTTGTTGGTAAACTCCTCGGTGGCAAGTCTTCGGGGGTGGATGAGATCCGCCCTGAGTACCTAAAGTATCTGGATGTTGTAGGACTGTCTTGGCTGACACGTCTCTGCAACATCGCGTGGCGGCCCGGAACAGTGTCTCTGGACTGGCAGACCGGGGTGGTGGTCCCTCTGTTCAAGAAGGGGGACCGGAGGGTGTGTTCCAACTACAGAGGGCTCACACTCCTCAGCCTCCCGGGTAAGGTCTATTCCAGGTCCTGGAGAGGAGAATCTGACCGATAGTCGAACCTCGGATTCAGGAGGAGCAGAGTGGTTTTCGTCCCGGTCGTGGAACACTGGACCAGCTCTAGACCCTCCATCGGGTGCTCGAGGGTTCATGGGAGTTTGCCCAACCAGTCCACATGTGCTTTGTGGATCTGGAGAAGGCTTTCGACCATGTCCCCCGGGGTGTCCTCTGGGGGGTGCTCCGGGAGTACGGGGTCCGGGGCCCTTTGCTCAGGGCTGTCAGGTCCCTGTATGACCGGAGCAGGAGCTGTGTTCGCATTGCCGGCAGTAAGTCAGGCCTGTTCCCAGTGCATGTTGGACTCCGCCAGGGCTGCCCTTTGTCACCGGTGAGGCAGTTCGGAGGGTGTCCGGTTTGGGGACCACAGGATTCCATCTCTGCTGTTTGCAGACGATGTTGTCCTGATGGCTCCATCAAACCCGGACCTGCAACATGCACTGGGACGGTTTGCAGCCGAGTGTGAAGCGGCTGGGATGAGAATCAGCACCTCCAAATCCGAGGCCATGGTTCTCGACCGGAGAAAGGTGTCTTGACCTCTTCAGGTGGGTGAGGAGTCCTTGCCCCAAGTGGAGGAGTTCAAGTATCTCGGGGTCTTGTTCACGAGTGAGGGAAGGATGGAGCGTGAGATCGACAGGCGGATCGGTGCAGCGGCTGCAGTGATGCAGTCGCTGCACCGACCGTTGTGGTGAAGAGGGAGCTGAGCCGAAAGGCAAAGCTCTCTATTTACCGGTCGGTCTACGTTCTGACCTCACCTATGGTCATGAGCTTTGGGTAGTGACCGAAAGAACAAGATCGTGGATACAAGCGGTCGAAATGAGTTTCCTCCGCCGTGTGGCTGGGCGCTCCCTTAGAGATAGGGGGAGGAGCTCAGCCACACGGGGGGAGCTTGGAGTAGAGCCGCTGCTCCTCCACGTCGTGAGGAGCCAGCTGAGGTGGCTCGGGCATCTGTTCCGGATGCCTCCTGGGCGCCTCCCTGGGGAGGTGTTCCGGGCATGTCCCACCGGCAAGAGGCCCCGGGGAAGACCCAGGACACGCTGGAGGGACTATGTCTCGGCTGGCCTGGGAACGCCTCGGGATCCCCCCGGAGGAGTTGGAAGAAGTGTGGGGGAGGAGGAAGTCTGGGAGTCCCTACTTAGACTGCTGCCCCCGCGACCCGGCCCCGGATAAAGCGGCAGAAGATGGATGGATGGATTAGATACATTTTTTCCCAGTGTTTTCTGGGTCATTTCCTGGTGTGATGTCATCAATTCCAAACTGGAGGTGAAATAATAAACCTAAAAAATGTGCTATTCTGGGATAACATTTTATTTTTTTTTAGCAAAATTCCAAATATTTTTATCTGTAGGGGGCGCAAAGCTGCCAGCGGAGATGATGGTGCAGTTCTACATGGCCATCAAAGAGTCCATCCTCACCTCCTCCATCACCTCCTCCATCACCTCCTCCATCACCTCCTCCTTCAACGTGTGGTGCGCTGGTGCCACAGCCAGGGACAAACAGAGACTACAGCACCCTCTGATGAGAAGTTGATCGGCTGCAGACTTCCATCTCTGCAGGACGTGTACGTCTCCAGGACTCTGGGACGATATTTGGGCCACTCCCCTCAGGCAGGAGGCCACGCCCCTCAGGCAGGAGGCCACTCCCCTCAGGCTGGAGGCCACTCCCCTCAGGCAGGAGGCTACGGTCCATCCAGACCAGAACCTCCCGTAATAAGAACAGTTTCTTTCCCTCTGCTGTTGGACTCATGAACACTTCCTAAGCACTTTGCACTCACTGCACTGTTCACTTTTTATTGCACTACATATTTTATTTTATGTACATATCATGTCTATTATAACTCTACTTATCCATTTTTAATACCTGGTAGTTATTTATTGTCCATTGTTTTTGTATTTATTGTTCAGTGTTATGTTTGTGTTGCACCAGGACAAGTTCCTATGTCTGTGAATCCTGTTCATGACAAATGGCAATAAACTTTATTCTGATTCTGAATCCTGTTCACGAGCTCGTCTTCTCTGCTCCTCGTCCGAGCCTCACAAAAACACTGGCTTTCCCAGATGTGTGTCTGTGGGAGGAGCATCACTGTGGGAGGAGCTTCTCTCCTTCACTGTGGGAGGAGCATCACTGTGGGAGGAGCTTCTCTCCTTCACTGTGGGAGGAGCATCACTGTGGGAGGAGCTTCTCTCCTTCACTGTGGGAGGAGCTTCTCTCCTTCACTGTGGGAGGAGCATCACTGTGGGAGGAGCTCCTCTGGGTTTTGACTTAAAGGCTTTGGAGGTGTCTCCTGCAGCAGGAGGCTCTGTCCTACAGGGGGCGCTGGGACAAATGCTAATTCCCCGTGAACATTGTTTAATCGGCGTCTCTGTTTCTCGTCCTTCGAGGAAACTGCTGCTGTGATTTTGGGCGTTGCAAAAATAAATGGAATTGAAATTGAATAAAGACGATATGAGGCTCTGACGTGTGTTTGTGTCTCAAAGATAATAAATACTCTTCACATTCTTGATTTTGTTCTTTTATATTTTACGTTTTTGGGTTTGGCACAGAAGTGAAAGTGTTTCCTGTAGTGATCCAGGCAGAGTTGAAATAATACTACAGGATCAATAGTACTAATACTGCGATACTGCGAGCACGAGAGGAGCGTCGTCGTGCACATTCTGCTCTTTGTGGCTCTGGTTTATTGGCGGTTGCAGCGGTGATGTTTTATGGTTATGATATAATGCCACAAACATGAAGAGCACAGCCACGCCCCTCAAGCCACGCCCCTCTGTATTGTAATGTTTGGAATAACATTTCAGAAACTATATGACACTGTTTCTTCATGTTTATCACTAAATATGTGTTTGAGTGTATTGTTTGCACAAATGATCTATTCATATTAAAATATGTTTTTTTGGAGAGAAAGGAGAGAGTGAAACAAAAACTGTTCACACTTTTAAGTTTTATGTTGAACACATTTTCAGATCTGCCTGTTATTTATTCCCCTTTATTCTCAATGTGAAGCTGCTTAAAATACTGATCGATGCTCACAAAAGTACTGCAGACTAAACCTGTACTTTCTAACTCAAAAACACATCATAGATTTTGCTGCATCATCAAAATGTGATGTTTAACATCTGGACCGGCCTCCTGCTGGTGCCAGTGTCAGCCTCCTGCTGGTGCCAGTGTCAGCCTCCTGCTGGTGCCAGTGTCAGCCTCCTGCTGGTGCCAGTGTCAGCCTCCTGCTGGTGCCAGTGTCAGGAACAGCCTCCTGCTGGTGCCAGTGTCAGGAACAGCCTCCTGCTGGTGCCAAGCAGTTTGAATGACTTTGTGTATGAAATGTGCTCTACGAATAAACATTTCCGGTGGGGTTCTTGCAGTGCACAGGCTCCAGACAGGGGCTTCGGACAGGGGCTTTGGACAGGGGCTCCAGACAGGGGCTTCGGACAGGGGCTCCGGACAGGGGCTCCGGACAGGGGCTCCGGACAGGGGCTCCGGACAGGGGCTCCGGACAGGGGCTCCGGACAGGGGCGACCGACCACGTTGAGGATTATCCAAAAGAAACCAATGAAACGAGGCTGAACAGGCTTGTTCCACGACCACCCTGGTGACAATTGTGCATTCTGCGGGGAAGCGTCTAGAGCCCAGAAGGATGCTGGGTGTTGCCATGGTAACAGGGCACAGAGAGAGGGAGAAAAGAGGGGAATCAGGTCTGTCAATATGTTACCAGGCAACAGGCTGCGACGCTGCAGACGAGCTCATCACCTGTGGAGGCTCCAGCGGGAGAAGCTCAAAGAGGAAAAGAAACCAATGTATTCTGTTCAACATGAAAACACACACAGTGTATTTTCAGGTGCAGTGTTTGTCACTCGTCTCCATGGAGACGCTATTGCTTTGGTTTGGAAATTCAATCAAATATCAGGATTTTTGCCTTGAAAGTTCACTGTTGATCCAGGTGTTCATCTTATGAAATCAGACATCACATGATGGGTCACATGATGAGTCACATGATGGGTCACATGATCAGTTGTGGCTACACATGGATCATAATCAGAGTCCGGCACGACCTGAGAACGTGCTCTGACTTCTATTCCTTTTCTTCTGCTCAAATAAAGGTTTTCTCATCTCATGGTCTTTGCTGAACAATGAACTTCTCCCCCCTGCCTCACCCCTACCTCACCCCCCTGCCTCACCCCCCACCTCACCCCCCTGCCTCACCCCTACCTCACCCCCCTGCCTCACCCCCCACCTCACCCCCCTGCCTCACCCCTACTTCACCCCTGCCTCACCCCCCTGCCTCACCCCTACTTCACCCCCCTGCCTCACCCCTGCCTCACCCCCCTGCCTCACCCCCCACCTCACCCCCCTGCCTCACCCCCCACCTCACCCCCCTGCCTCACCCCCCACCTCACCCCCCTGCCTCACCCCTACCTCACCCCCCTGCCTCACCCCCCACCTCACCCCCCTGCCTCACCCCTACCTCACCCCCCTGCCTCACCCCCCACCTCACCCCCCTGCCTCACCCCTACTTCACCCCTGCCTCACCCCCCTGCCTCACCCCTACTTCACCCCCCTGCCTCACCCCTGCCTCACCCCCCTGCCTCACCCCCCACCTCACCCCCCTGCCTCACCCCCCACCTCACCCCCCTGCCTCACCCCCCACCTCACCCCCCTGCCTCACCCCTACCTCACCCCCCTGCCTCACCCCCCACCTCACCCCCCTGCCTCACCCCTACCTCACCCCCCTGCCTCACCCCCCTGCCTCACCCCTACCTCACCCCCCTGCCTCACCCCCCACCTCACCCCCCTGCCTCACCCCTACCTCACCCCCCTGCCTCACCCCCCACCTCACCCCCCTGCCTCACCCCTGCCTCACCCCCCTGCCTCACCCCTACTTCACCCCCCTGCCTCACCCCTACTTCACCCCTACTTCACCCCTGCCTCACCCCCCTGCCTCACCCCTACTTCACCCCCCTGCCTCACCCCTGCCTCACCCCCCTGCCTCACCCCTACTTCACCCCCCTACTTCACCCCTGCCTCACCCCCCTGCCTCACCCCTGCCTCACCCCCCTGCCTCACCCCTACTTCACCCCCCTACTTCACCCCTGCCTCACCCCCTACCTCACCCCTGCCTCACCCCTGCCTCACCCCTGCCTCACCCCCCGCCCCTCCCCCACAATGAACCACACAAACAGACAACAATGCTTTAACATTTTCTTTTTTTTTATTCAATCTTTTCTGCTCCAAACCAGGAATGTACCAGTTTGTCCCTCTCTTTTGAGGTGTGTGATGGGACGGGGCGGTGGGGGAGGGGCAGTCCCAAATACACAGTCCGAACACGTCACACCCCGGGACACACTGCAAAAAATAACATCTTCTATCGACCAAAAAGATTTGAGATGATTAAAGATATTTCGGGTTTGTTTGGCGGGATTTGGTTTGGGGGCAGCAGTGGCACAGGGGCTTCACCTGTCACAGGGGCTTCACCTGTTACTACGGAACCAGATGGTCACCATCGGTCAGCATTGGGCAACAGGACATCTGGCATTAAAACATTACTAGTTTGCATTATTGTAAAAGTACAAAAGTAACAGTTTGCACAACGTGTACTTAAGTCATTATTACAGTATAAACTTTTCATATATTTTAAGAGCAGTATCTGTATTTGACTGCACTACTTTTAACTGGACTGAAAAGTAGAACGTCCTCTGCATTCGATCACAGTGACGTCCACTGAAGGTCAAACTTTTACCAAAGTAGATTTCTAATGTGCTGCTTATCATTTTACTTTTTTTTTTTCTCTTGTGTTTGTACTTTTACTGAAGTAACTTCTTCCACCGCTGCCTCTGACATTAAAGGGAATCGTGTAAAAATCGTATTGCAGTAGAAATAAGACACAAATGCATTGGTGGATTATTGTCAATCAAACGTTAAGTGAAACTAATAGTGCTTCATATTTGTGTTCATGGGTGTTTTTGCAGTGCGGTGCCGGGGCCGGTTGTCACGTGGACACGCACACGCCGCCGCCAAACCCCCCGCTCCAATTCTTTCACTTTCCCAAAAGACAAAAGCAGTTTGAAAAACACAAAAAGGTCAAAAGGGACAAAGCGTTAAAGACACCATGAAAGGAAAAACAAGCCCCAAAATGGAGGACGCTTTGGGGCGTCGACAGGAGGAAAAATCACTGGAATTCAACCATTTTATTCAACTTTAACTGAAACAGTTTGAATAGTTTGAGTGGTCATTATTTTTGCATTTCTAAAATTGTCAAGATACTAAAATGTGGAAACTAGTTTAGTGGCTTTATTGGGTTGACTCCGCCTCCTGGCGCCGGGGCCTCGTCACCGCTTCACTTTGGCCGCTTTCATCTCAAAACCCTTTGAGAAGCTCGTCTGGAGCCAGCGAGCACAATTGTCTTTGCTCAAATCAAGATGAATATTCTGAATTCAAGTCATTTCGCCTGCTGTGGCTCTTCATGTTTGGCCGTGCGTGAGGTGGAGGCAGTGACCAATCATTTGGCTTGGGGCGGGGCTTAAGTACTTTGAGCGATGTTTAAATAGACAGAATTAACAGCACACAGAAAAATTACAACATGGCCGCCTTACTAAACATTGGTGTCTAAATACAACTCATCTCTCATGGTACGAAACAGAACATCGTGTTAAACAGACAAAACAGGTCAAAATGCGTTAAGGTCAGA
>NW_027316179.1:550000-562500 GCF_026437365.1 Eucyclogobius newberryi | reverse complement strand
GTTCTGCCGTAGTTCTGCTGTAGTTCTGCTGTAGTTCTGCCGTAGTTCTGCTGTAGTTCTGTTGTAGTTCTGGTGTAGTTCTGCTGTAGTTCTGCTGTAGTTCTGTTGTAGTTCTGGTGTAGTTCTGCTGTAGTTCTGCCGTAGTTCTGCTGTAGTTCTGCTGTAGTTCTGGTGTAGTTCTGGTGCTGTAAGTGCCCTTCAGAACATTCTGCTCCCAGTGCCAGGTGGAGTCTGTATAAAAGCCTGGCCTGGATTGATCTGGAGGAGGATTTGGGGCGAAAAGGCGCCCCCTAAAACAGGGCTGCCCTCCAGTCTGCGGCTGAGTGGAAACCCTAGGTTCAGTGTGCACGAGTCCTGTGGGACTCTGGGGAAAGGCAAGTGATGCTTTCATTCTAAGTGTGGCAGGTCCAAGGGACCCGGCCAGTCCACACAGGGCGGTCCTCATACTTTGTAGTAGATGTTGGCGGGACTCTGAGGAGGCATCTCCTGGACTATGTAGACCGGGTGGCCGTAGTCACCGCTCACTTTCTCGTAGTGCGGGCAGTAGGCAGAGTCCGACGTCCGCAGCGGGATGATGATGTCACTGGGCTCGGAGCCATTGTTGTTGGAGCTGGATAGGGCGCCGGCCCCGCCCCGTTTGGGGCTGGTCAGCGAGGACAGGGATAGAGGCGGGTGGTGCGTGTCCGAGTGCTTGGCGTGTCGCCGTCGGTAACACACCACACAGATGACAGCGGTGACCAGCAGGAGGAAGGCCGAGCCCCCGGCGGCCCCAGCGATCAGGGCGATGTTAGACGGCTGCAGGGGCCCGTTTCCCCCGTCCTCCAGTGTGCCTCTGGACTGAGTGTTGTTCCCTGAGCCACCTGAAACACACAAACACTGTTAGTGGCTTTGTGGACTCTTGACTGAGGCCATGTCTGCTCCAAAGAGAGCTCTGCTTTGACTCGGCATTCACATCTCTGCTTGAACCTGTGAATAATCCCCGTGTGGCTCGCCCAGAGGCAGTTCCACATGCATATGCTAAATGTATCCTTGACTGATGGTAGATACTGAGCGCCTGCAGCCTGTCAGACGCTCGCTCTTCCTGGAGCTTGTCTGATGATTGTGTGTCTTCCCGTTGTGTGCCTGCTCTGGCCTCAGATCTTCACAGCCGGAGCGGCCGCATGCAGCCGTCACCGTGGGCGTCCGGGGCCGGCCTGGCAGGTGGAGCCGTGTGGACTGCGCCGGCGTGTGTGCAGTGTGTGTGCAGTGTGTGTGTGCAGTGTGTGTGTGCAGTGTGTGTGCAGTGTGTGTGTGCAGTGTGTGTGCAGTGTGTGTGTGCAGTGTGTGTGCAGTGTGTGTGTGCAGTGTGTGTGCAGTGTGTGTGTGCAGTGTGTGTGCAGTGTGTGTGTGCAGTGTGTGTGTGCAGTGTGTGTGCAGTGTGTGTGTGCAGTGTGTGTGCAGTGTGTGTGTGCAGTGTGTGTGCAGTGTGTGTGTGCAGTGTGTGTGCAGTGTGTGTGTGCAGTGTGTGTGCAGTGTGTGTGTGCAGTGTGTGTGCAGTGTGTGTGTGCAGTGTGTGTGCAGTGTGTGTGTGCAGTGTGTGTGCAGTGTGTGTGTGCAGTGTGTGTGTGTGCAGTGTGTGTGTGTGTGCAGTGTGTGTGTGCAGTGTGTGTGTGCAGTGTGTGTGCAGTGTGTGTGTGCAGTGTGTGTGCAGTGTGTGTGTGCAGTGTGTGTGCAGTGTGTGTGTGCAGTGTGTGTGTGTGCAGTGTGTGTGTGTGTGCAGTGTGTGTGTGCAGTGTGTGTGTGTGCAGTGTGTGTGTGCAGTGTGTGTGTGCAGTGTGTGTGTGCAGTGTGTGTGCAGTGTGTGTGTGCAGTGTGTGTGTGCAGTGTGTGTGCAGTGTGTGTGTGTGTGTGTGTGCAGTGTGTGTGTGCAGTGTGTGTGCAGTGTGTGTGTGCAGTGTGTGTGTGCAGTGTGTGTGCAGTGTGTGTGTGCAGTGTGTGTGTGCAGTGTGTGTGTGTGCAGTGTGTGTGTGCAGTGTGTGTGTGTGCAGTGTGTGTGTGCAGTGCGTGTGTGCAGTGTGTGTGCAGTGTGTGTGTGCAGTGTGTGTGCAGTGTGTGTGTGCAGTGTGTGTGCAGTGTGTGTGTGTGCAGTGTGTGTGTGCAGTGTGTGTGCAGTGTGTGTGTGCAGTGTGTGTGCAGTGTGTGTGTGAGATGTGTGTGCGTGTGTGTGAGATATGTGTGCGTGTATGTGAGATGTGTGCGCGTGTGTGCGAGATGTGTGCGTGTGTGTGTGAGATGTGTGCGCGTGTGTGTGAGATGTGTGCGCGTGTGTGTGCGCGTGTGTGTGAGATGTGTGCGCGTGTGTGTGAGATGTGTGCGCGTGTGTGTGAGATGTGTGCACGTGTGTGTGAGATGTGTGCGCGTGTGTGTGCGCGTGTGTGTGAGATGTGTGCACGTGTGTGTGAGATGTGTGCGCGTGTGTGTGCGCGTGTGTGCGCGTGTGTGTGAGATGTGTGCGCGTGTGTGTGAGATGTGTGCGTGTGTGTGTGAGATGTGTGCGCGTGTGTGTGAGATGTGTGCGCGTGTGTGTGAGATGTGTGCGCGTGTGTGTGAGATGTGTGCGCGTGTGTGTGAGATGTGTGCGCGTGTGTGTGAGATGTGTGCGCGTGTGTGTGAGATGTGTGCGCGTGTGTGTGAGATGTGTGCGCGTGTGTGTGAGATGTGTGTGTGTGTGTGTGAGATGTGTGCGCGTGTGTGTGAGATGTGTGCGCGTGTGTGTGAGATGTGTGCGCGTGTGTGTGAGATGTGTGCGCGTGTGTGTGAGATGTGTGTGTGTGTGTGTGAGATGTGTGCGCGTGTGTGTGAGATGTGTGCGCGTGTGTGTGAGATGTGTGCGCGTGTGTGTGAGATGTGTGCGCGTGTGTGTGAGATGTGTGCAGTGTGTGTGAGATGTGTGCACGTGTGTGTGTGATGTGTGCGCGTGTGTGTGAGATGTGTGCGCGTGTGTGTGCGCGTGTGTGTGAGATGTGTGCAGTGTGTGTGAGATGTGTGCACGTGTGTGTGTGATGTGTGCGCGTGTGTGTGAGATGTGTGCGCGTGTGTGTGCGCGTGTGTGTGAGATGTGTGCGCGTGTGTGTGAGATGTGTGCACGTGTGTGTGTGATGTGTGCGCGTGTGTGTGCGCGTGTGTGCGCGTGTGTGTGAGATGTGTGCGCGTGTTAAGACCGGTAATGCCACTATCTCCAACACACAGCTCTGGATTGGTGGATCATTATTCCGGGCACATATCCCCACAGACCCAGCGCTGTTACTTCGTGGTTGAGTCAGACTTGAGGTTATTGTAGCTGTAACAACTCGCCTCCGTCCCCCCGGTGCAGGTGAGCGGCGAATTAAGCGCACCTCATATGCCCCCCGCAGTGAGGCGTCCTGCGGTGCGGCTGTGTGGAGCAGTGCACAGCTAATACTCCACCTCCAGTTCTCCTCCCGCTCGCATTAACACACCCCGCTCAGTGTGAGAGCCGCGGACGTGCTCAGTCCAAGAACAGTTTTATTCATCACAGCCAGAGAAAGAACGACAAGGCTGCGTCTCTCAAACTGTCAGATGTTGTGCACAAACTAGGGCTGAATGCTTTTGGAGTATCTAATTGCGATTTTTCTGACAACCACTGCAATTACGTTTCGATTTGATTTTGTTTTTGATTGTGGGATTTGGTTCATTGGTCATGTTTTAAAGGAGACATCATGCTTTATTTGTGAAAAGTGGCTGCGTGACATTTTACTTCACTTTTTAAATAATCAGTACAGGGATGTGGGTGGGGATAGTGGGTAGGTGAAAACAGGGCTTTTCTATGCACTTGAGCCTCAATGTCAGGACAATACAGGATCACCCAAACATTCAATCAAGGTCAAAAGCTCATTGTTTATGAAAATGTTTCATGTCCTAATGAAAATGTTTGTTACATCTAGTGTTTTGAATGTTCTGGACACAATTGTCCCTATGAAGGCTAGTTTTATTTTTTTTAAATAGGCACAGAAAAGGGAGTGTCACAGGGCCGAACGGACATGGCGCAAGTCAAAGCTCTACGCTTATGTAGAACTAGGGAAATATATTTCTCTGAAATAATTGGAAGCTGCAGTAACAACGGGCGTGTCCTGTTGCCACAGTAACAGATGAACAAACCTCCAGCTCAGCTGCCGTTAGAACTCATTTCCACATCCAAGTGTAATGAGTTTGCATTATTCTTAAATGACAAAGTTCAGGGCATTAAAAATGCTATAAATCCCATGATGCAAAAAATTACCCTAAAACCACCAAGACACTTAGAGCTGACTCACTTTGCACCTGTAACTGACAAAACTGTCCATGAGATCATCACAGTCTGAGTTCATCTACAGCTGCCTCCATGTGTGAGCCTCCAGATTTCTAAAGTCTGTGCTGAACAGTTTGTTAGCACCACTCACTCACATAGTTAACATGCCGCTTCAATCTGGAACATTCCCAATGTCTTTGAAAAAATGCGGTCATAAAGCCTCTCCTAAAGAAGAGCAGGGGTCAGGGGGAGGGGTCATAAAGCCTCTCCTAAAGAAGAGCAGGGGTCAGGGGGAGGGGTCATAAAGCCTCTCCTAAAGAAGAGCAGGGGTCAGGGGGAGGGGTCATAAAGCCTCTCCTAAAGAAGAGCAGGGGTCAGGGGGAGGGGTCATAAAGCCTCTCCTAAAGAAGAGCAGTCTTGATGCTGCAGTCCTGAGTCATGACCGGCCCATCTCTAATCTGACATTTTGGGGCAAAGTCCTTGAAAAGGTTGTTTACAACAGTCACAAATTTCCTCTTAATAAACAACTCATTAGATGTTTTTCAGGTTTTAGACCTCATCACACTGAGACTGCTGTTGTCATGGTGACTGAGACTGCTGTTGTCACTGAACACTGATATGGGCAAAGCCTCAGTCTTAATTCTGTTAGATCTGATGCTGGTTTTGACACTGTCGATCATGGGACCCTCTTACAGAGACTAGAGGACTGGGTGGGCATCACTGGCCCCGCCCTAAATTAGGGAGATAGTGACTGTTAGTTGACTGTTGCCATGTCTCTCTTCAAATTATGCCGTGGGTGTGTGCACTGTCCCATATTAAATACAATCTGGAAAGACAGGAAGTACTTTGTTAAAATTGGTAACAGTGTCTCTGTCTCTGTAACAGTGACCACATGACCCTGACCTGTGGGGTGCCCCAAGGGTCAGTCCTGGGACCCCTTCTGTTCAACCTCTACATGCTTCTGTTAGGTCAGTTAATATGCAGAAAAAGAAAAAGAGGACACACAGAGAGAGAGAGAGGGACAATACAGAGAGAGAGAGAGAGAGAGAGAGAGACAGAGAGACAACACAGTCAGAGAGAGAGAGAGAGAGAGAGAGAGAGAGAGAGAGAGAGAGAGAGAGAGAGAGAGAGACAACACAGACAGAGAGAGAGAGAGAGAGACAACACAGACAGAGAGAGAGCGGAGAGACGACAGAGAGAGAGAAAATGGTCAATACGATGTGGTCAGAGTCACCAATCTCAACATTATTTCCTTTTTTCAGGACAGGACTTAAATAAAAGCCTCTGGTCAGAAGGATCTAGAACAGGCGTCGCCAGCATCAGACCAATGTCATGTGTTTTGTTTGCACTTTATTTTGAATATTCCTCAAATGAACTGTAACTTATGAAATAAATAAGTGTTTAATATGTAACTTGTTGTCAATTGTGTGTTTTCAACGAGGTCATGGGTCATTCCTGACCGGGACACCATCACAGCCGATGACACTTCAGAAAGCACAGCTCCTTCTAAGGTTCAAAGTTGAATATTTTGACATGACTCGAGTGGATTGACCTTTATCCTCATCTGAACCACATGTGTCTGTGTCATGAAGCACATTTCATCCTCCACAGATCCTCGCACACCTCCATCTGTCGCTCGCTCTAACTCCTCGTGCATTACCTGAGTTTCGGTTGTTTGAGCGCGGAGGTGGGTCTTGTTTTTTCGGGGGGAGCCCATATTGACCTATGAACAAAATAAAAATAATAAAAATAAAATATAAGCATGGGGTAAATCAGGTAAAGTGTGGAATATAGTGTATTGAGCGATACACTTTGAAAATGTAGAGAGAGAGGTGTTGGTGAAGAGGAGGAGGGGGTGAGGGCGGGGACGGGAGGACGGGGACGGGAGGACAGTGGAGGGGCTGAGGGCGGGGACGGGAGGACGGTGGAGGGGCTGAGGGCGGGGACGGGAGGACGGTGGAGGGGCTGAGGACGGGGACGGGAGGACGGTGGAGGGACTGAGGGCGGGGACGGGAGGACGGGGACGGGAGGACGGTGGAGGGGCTGAGGGCGGGGACGGGAGGACAGTGGAGGGGCTGAGGGCGGGGACGGGAGGACGGGGACGGGAGGACGGTGGAGGGGCTGAGGACGAGGACGGGAGGACGGTGGAAGGGCTGAGGAAGGGGATGGGAGGACTGGGACGGGAGGACGGTGGAGGGGCTGAGGACGAGGACGGGGGAACGGTGGAGGGGCTGAGGGCGGGGACGAGAGGACGGTGGAGGGGAGAGAGAGTGCATTATATGAATAGCTGAAGACACAGAAAGATGACGTGACGAAATAATAAATGATGAAATATGAATGTTAATCCAAAGCAAATAATTATATTTTGTGTTAATCTACTACTAAAAACAGTTTATATTCAATAGAAAAAAGAGGACAGAATATGTATTTATTTTATTTGGTCATTATTGATGTTTTTAGGGCTTAGGGCTGGCGAGTGACGTGAGGTGGTTCCTGGTCGAGCAGCGCTTCCCGGAGGACGAGTCGCTTCAGACAAGGTTTGCAGAACCAGGTAAGGGATCAGCGCTACTGTCTGTGCTTTGCCTCAGCTCAGAACCAGCCGAGGCCCATGAACACGAGGACATAAGTCTGGTTAACCCACCCAGACCGGTCCCGGTCCACTGCGCAACGGTCTCACTTTGCTCTACCTCTGAACCAGGAAGAGGACGAACCTGCCTCAGACCCAGACTACTGCCTAAAAGTCTCACTACCTCTGCAGAGAACCAGGCTCAGCGCTAGGACGTCACCACTCACATCAACAGAGGATGGTGCCGCAAAAGAGTCTCTGGTCAAGCCTGATGCACACAAATTGTCTCCAAATGATTATTATAAAGTTGATTTATACTGTAGTTTTATGGTTACTGCAATAAGCTTCAACGTAGTATCCTCTTCAGGCCATAGGATTGTTAAATGACAATCATTTAACTGCATTTTTGTTCAAGATTGCCCTAATGACAAACAGATTAAGGGGCTGTATGTTTTGTGCAGTTACAAATGGTTTTCATGGGCAGTTTGACACAGTGAGGTACAACACCAGCCCTTGCGTCCGGAGTACAGCAGAGTGGGATGAGTGTGGTCCTGTGTTACTGTCTGTGCGATGGGAAAAGGTAGAAAACAGGGGACATTAATATGGTGCACGATGTGAGTTTAGTGTGTAAGGTACGCCGGTCCATCCTTGACGAGCTTATGCACTCCTTGTTCCCATTTGTCCTCCACCTTGTGCTTTCCCCGCAGGCGGACTTGTCAAAGCAGTTCCTCACTGCTGTGCTCCAAGTTTCTTAACATAGACAGAGTGAGAGATGGGCGGCGTTTCCCTGACCGGCAGACCAAAGGCAAGGTCAACCGGGAGACGACAAACGTTCATAAGGCGTGTATGAACTTTCTTGTACAGTCGGACCAGAAGGTTTTACGTGCTGCTACCACAGTGACTGCTGCTTGGTTTCCAAAGTCCCGAGCATTCTGAGCAAGGTGCGACTGAACTGGTACGGAGTGGTTCTTCTTTTACTGATACCAGTAACCTCGCACAGTTCCTTGGTCTGAGTGGATGTGCTCTGGAGTTCAAGCTGCCCACTTGAACTCCTGTGTATGGATTTTTTCACACTCAAAGCAGATAGAGACACAAATGCCTTTGGAAAGATTGCACGGTGCATTATAGGATGCCAGAGCACATCCACTCAGGCCAAGGCTCGGATTTTGAGTCCAAACTCATCAAGGAACTGTGTGAGGTTCACTAGAGGAGCAGCTTTCTACACTAGCGCCTTGAGCCTCACACACCTGCCACAAGTATTGATAGTGCTCTCCAATTTGGCTGCCATCTTGGGCCAGAAGAATCACTGGCGGACCAGGTCGAGCATCCTCCCAATACCCATGTGCCCCATGTCATGGTGCAGGCTCTTTAAAACTAAGTGACGCAGGGCTAGTGGAAGGACCAACTGTAAAAGAAGCTTGCTATCATTCCGTCTCCTCCAGTAAAGAACTCCATCCTACAACTCCAACCTGTTCCACTCTTGCAGCAGCAGAGGAAGTTGGAAATTCGTCTCGAGCTGGTTTATAACCTCACGAATGGCAAGGTCCCCTCTCTCTAGTCTTGGATCTTCTTAGATCGGTGTGAGACAAGGATTGAATGGCCAGCCGGTGAAGGTGTCAGGGAGAGTTTCAACGGTGTCAACGTAGCTTGACCAGGATCAAGGTGTGTGTACATTCTTACTCGAAAGCTCTGGCAGATGGTGTCCACAATTTCTGAAGAGATTTCCCCTGCCTGACCAGACTCGCAAAGCTGCTTTGACAGACGGTGAAACAAGTCATATTCATGGCAGGAATGGTCTTCGAGAGGATCATCATGAGAGCGTCTTGACAGAGCATTGGCATTTAGATTTTGTTTCCCAGCACAGTATTGCAGTTTGAATGAGTAGGTAAATAATGTTGCTAGCCACCGATGACTTGTGGCATCTACCTCGTCTCACTCAGCCACAATCTCCTAGCTTGCTCGCCACTTATTGTAAAATGTACAAAGTACAGGTTGTACAAATGACAGAAGATTTATTTGGTTCGGCTCATGGAAGTTGGTGGAGAGTTTAAAACACGACACCAGGAGACAGTAATATGGTGACATACAAGGGATATTTGCAGTGTAAATAATATTTACAATACAAGATAGAGAGTCTGTAGATGTTAACTGGCTAACAGCCATTATATTTCAGAAGTATTTTTTTTAGTGTGTTGTCCAAGTGAATCCCAGAATGATGAATGTCCCAGAGTTTTGTGTAGTGTGAGTGGCAGATTTACATTCTTTTGGGTTCAAGATCTTGGGCAGCTCACCACCAAAAGTTCAGAACCATTGGGTTTTGGTCACGAATAAGCCCAGAATAACACCATTGCAGTTCTTTGCTGACCAAAGTTGTGACAGGGTGGACAAAGCTATCCTGACATAACATTTGTTATTTGCCATATAGAAATTATTCATAACATACTTTCATAATTCATTGTAAGAAAAGGCAAGTCTATTTGTAGTCTTTAAGGAACAGGAAAAGATGCACTAAAATGACAATAGAAACAGATACAAATGAGAATAATTATTATAAAATTGACGAGAAAAGTGCTGTTACTTGTGTACACACACACACACACACTTGTGTGTGTGTGTGTGTGTGTTATCTGTAGCAACACTGAAAGGTCACGTCCGCCTGTTTGTCGTCTAAATAAGTGTGTGCCGCCGCTGATCTTGAGTCAGATAGAGCGGCGCACACACACGTCACACACCAGGGCTCAGAATAAGCGATATCGCATCGCAAAATGCAACGCAATTTCTCTAAAAGGCGATTGAACAAAAATGCGTTCAATTGTATAACCAAAGCGCCTAAAAAGCACGGATCACTCGTCAATCGATTGTCAAAAACGGCATGACACATGTAGGACGCTGTGTTGACTTGACGAGGTCCCACTGCTGTCTCAGATTGCGAGTCTGAAAACGGGAGAGCGCGGGAGGAGCCACCAGGAGAGCGGGCGGAGCCACAGTCCAGTGTTAGCTCCATATTCACAGATTCGGACTTTCGAATAGCTCCTAAACGCAAACATCTTTATAGATCAGACACGGCCAAAATACTCACATTTACACTGCCAAGTGACACACCCTCGTTTTTAATAATCAGATGCGTAATTTGGGTGCAGCGAATTACACGGCTCCGAATGTGCAGCCCGAGCCGAGCCGAGCGCTTAGGGACCATCATCAAATAGCAAAACCAAAAATAGAAACGTTTTATAGCTGGAATGGAACATCAAACAGAGCGGTACAATTTGAATAACACAATAAATACACCATGATGGACGCCACAGAGACCTTTATTTTTCCATCAGAAGCTTAATACATATACTTAATACACACACACACACAACACAAACACACGCCTACACACACACCGACACACACACCGACACACACACATGTCAACACACACACACACACGCCTACACACACACCGACACACACCTACACACACACCTACACACACAACCACACACACACCGACACACACCTACACACACACACACCTACACACACACACCTACACCCACACACACACACACACCTACACACACACACACACACACCTACACCCACCTACACACACACACACACACACACACACCTACACACACACACACACACACCCCCTCACACACACACACACACACACACCTACACACACACACCTACACCTACACACACACACACACACACCTACACACACACACACACACACACCTACACCCACCTACACACACACACACACACACACCTACACACACACACACACACACACACACACCCCCTCACACACACACACACACACACACACCTACACCCACCTACACACACACAATCCCCCTCACACACACACACACACACACACACACCTACACACACACACACACACACACACCCTCACACACACACACACACACACACCTACACCCACCTACACACACACACTCCCCCTCACACACACACACACACACACATACACACACCTACACCCACCTACACACACACACACACCCTCACACACACACACGCACACACACGCACGCACACACAAGTAACGCCAACCCATAGCAAATATTTTATATATATAGCATATATTTTGAGGTTCATTATTTTTCTTTTAATTTTAATCGGAGATACAAATCAATTACTGTATTTTTCAATGAGCCAAAACAACCACAAAATGTCTATGCCATTCCTGCTGATTTTCTGTTCAGATAAATGTTGCTTTTTGCTGTATTCCAGGCACACATGCCGTAAATCCTGTGGGTGTTTTATTGAAATGACGCAGATTTCAATCCTCTGTATATGTATACCCAAATGTACACTCAAATGTACACCCAAATGTACACTCAAATGTGCACCCAAATGTGCACCCAAATGTACACCCAAATGTACACCCAAATGTGCACCCAAGTGTCCAGCCACCTACAGCGCACACATTTGTAAATACATGAGCCATTTCCCGCCTTAGGTCCACTGCAGCAGCTTTCTCAGCCTCTCCATCTCCTCCTCTTCACCACACCAGTGTCTAGACTCCAGGAGGAGACAGCTCTAATGGGGCGTTCACACCGCTGCATCAAAGCGTCCAGTTTACATTGAAAGTCTAAGTGGATGAGCAGCTGGGCGCCTGGCATTCTTGCGGTGCGTTTTGAGCGTTATAGCGGTCTGAATCCTGCGTTTTGAGCGTCCAAGGTGTTTGAGCGTCCAAGGCGTTTGAGCGTCCAAGGCGTTTGAGCGTCCAAGGCAGCCAGAGCGACCAGAGCATCCGGCGCAGAAAAAATGGACAAAGCTGAACTTTTTTGCGGGCGTCGCCGTGCAGCCACCAATCAGAGATCACGCTCCAGTGGCGTGCATATGCATTTCAGATCCAGAAGAAGGACCGAAGCAAACCCTGCACCGATAAAAAAAACCTCCAGACACAGCTCTTGGACCAAATACTGATATTCACTAAACTCTGCTCTGAAGTATCTGGACAGACAAGGCCCCAAGCCGATCGCCTCAGATTTAGACTTTGTAAATACACCAAAGCCACTCCCTCAACCTGCTTTGCCATTGCGCCAAGAGGACAGCAACACCGGGAAATACATCTACTCCACCACCACTGCGCTTGTTCTGCTGGTGAGTGGTTTTTTGGGGCGATTTGCATTAAGGGCATCTGCCTTCAAATGTACAGGTGTCCACCTAGTGCAAATGACTATGTCCTGCTTTAAGGACATCTCACACTGAGAGTGACCTTCCTGCCCTGGACTGGACATGTGAGTAGACTTTTGTGTGATGGACATTTGCCATAGTGGAAATACTTTGCCACCAGCTTTGCACCCACTTTGAGGGCCACCTGACCTTTACGCCTTCGATTGACATTCATGTGGTGGACACTGGGACACATGGCCACAGTGGACTTACTTTGTCCCACTTTGAGGACCACCTTCATGCCCTGCGTGGCACACACTCCTCCCCTCATGCTGTCCAGACCCTGGCGTGTCCCGTCTGACGTAGCTGCAAAACAAAGTACAGACATCTTAATCAATAATGTGAGCTCTGTATCAAAAGTGTTACATAATGAGACAAACCTCATCTATCGTTTATCATATCATTTTTGAATAGTGTCTACCTTTCAAGCCCTGGGTAAAT
>NW_027316179.1:540000-545000 GCF_026437365.1 Eucyclogobius newberryi | reverse complement strand
TCCAAGAGACGTCCAGGGCGTCCAAGAGACGTCCAGGGCATCCAGTAGCATTAGAGCTCAAACTGTGGAGCCAATCGAACTCTTCATAGGTTTGTGTTATCACGACACAAACAGTTCCAAACCTACTTTGTTTCAATTCCAAATCTACAAAACTATGATTTCAAACTCAAAGGCTCAATACCAACATTCTGTAGTATTTTTGGGGTCTGTTTGACTGAGCTGGACACCTGAAAGGTCCAGTCTGCTGCTGGAGTGGGATTCACAAAACAATGAAGAAAGGGAGTGTCCACAGAGCGTGGCCGAAACTGCCATGTTATTTTGTGCCGCGGCTCCTGAAACTGCTGCACTATTTGACCGCGCCCTTTTAGACCGCACCGAGTTAAGGTTAGGGTTAAGGTTAGGGTTAAGGTTAGGGTTAGGGTTAAGGTTAAGGTTAAGGTTAAGGTTAGGGTTAAGGTTAAGGTTAAGGTTAAGGTTAAGGTTAGGGTTAGGGTTAGGGTTAAGGTTAAGGTTAGGGTTAGGGTTAGGGTTAAGGTTAAGGTTAAGGTTAGGGTTAGGGTTAGGGTTAGGGTTAAGGTTAAGGTTAGGGTTAGGGTTAGGGTTAGGGTTAGGGTTAGGGTTAGGGTTAAGGTTAAGGTTAAGGTTAGGGTTAGGGTTAAGGTTAAGGTTAGGGTTAGGGTTAGGGTTAGGGTTAGGGTTAGGGTTAGGGTTAAGGTTAAGGTTTAAGGTTAAGGTTAGGGTTAGGGTTAGGGTTAGCCATGAGGCTATATGGCAGTGCCGCGGTTCCTGAAACTGCTGGGCCATTTGACCGCGCTGCGGCTCTGCAGCCACGGCCATGAAGAAAATGGACCTCACAAGTGTCAAATGAGTCTAACATTATCATTTTCACTAGAGCTGGGTTTCGATTCAAATTTCAAGAATCGATTCGATTCCGATTTTTACGTTTCAAAATCGTTTTTTTTTTCGATTTCTCAGATCCCATCAGATTCGCTCCGATTTCGATCTGATTTCCGATTCGATCCGATTTCGATTCTATCCGGGGGTTAATGTTATTAAAAATGAAAAATGTATTTGAACCGTTTCCTTCACTTGTGAGAGACTGTGTAGAGAAGCAACATATTAAAACTAGTATTATATCAATATTAAACAGAGTATTGGTAGTTACTGATGGAAGACTGATGAAAGGTTAAGGGTCAATCTACCTTCAAGAAAGATAATCCAGGAGTCCTGAATTATCTTTCTTGAAGGTAGATTGAAGTTCACTGCGGGAAATGTAGAAAATAATTTTAATTAAAAAAATATATATATATATTGAAAATTTAAAAAAAAAGATCTTTGGACGTACGAATCGATAATCGGTCATTAATATGCGAATCGATTAAAAATCGGAAAATCGATTATTTCAACCCAGCTCTAATTTTCACACTAGTATATGTATTTGCATCGCAGTAACCATACCCAGATTTGATACTTGCACTGACCAATCACATCTAAAACCACCACGCAACAAACTGACCTTTCATCTTCAGAGACCGTCTGTGTTGCAGCTCAGGCTCTGTTCACATTTCTAAGACTTTGACGTCAGAAATACAGGCAGTATTTTCATAACTTTGAGCGCTACTTTGTGTCATGAATTAGTGGGTGAAGTGAGACAATTAAGAGCAGTTCAATAATCGCAGCGCTTCTACATTTCCCCCCAGACCGCTCAGCCCGGCCGGTGACGGGCATTTTGGAAGTCGGTTCTAATCAGACGAGGTCATAGATTTGTCCTGAGTTTTTCCTGAACTAGTTAGTTGTCATCTTGATGGAGCGCATTCTCCGTTTTGGGGCGCTGCCTATGAAGGACACGCGGTCAAAATGCAGGTCCCGCTCTGATTTGAGGTTGTCTATGTAGGTTATTAGCAGAGGTTTAGAGAGAGAGAGACAGAAAAGAGGAGGAGGAAAAGTTACAGTGGAATGAAGGGCAAATGTCTCTAAAACTCTGGAACAAAGAGAAAAGTGGGTTAACGAGAGGGGAAGGAAGACAGATGGAGGGACAGGTGGAGGACAGATGAAGGGACAGGTGGAGGACAGATGAAGGGACAGGTGGAGGACGGATGGAGGGACAGGTGGAGGACAGATGGAGGGACAGGTGGAGGACAGATGGAGGGACAGGTGGAGGGCTGGAGGGACAGGTGGAGGACAGATGAAGGGACAGGTGGAGGACAGATGGAGGGACAGGTGGAGGACAGATAAAGGGCCAGGTGGAGGACAGATGAAGGGACAGGTGGAGGACAGATGAAGGGACAGGTGGAGGACGGATGGAGGGACAGGTGGAGGATGGATGGAGGGACAGGTGGAGGACAGATGAAGGGCCAGGTGGAGGACAGATGGAGGGACAGGTGGAGGACAGATAAAGGGCCAGGTGGAGGACAGATGAAGGGACAGGTGGAGGACAGATGAAGGGACAGGTGGAGGACGGATGGAGGGACAGGTGGAGGATGGATGGAGGGACAGGTGGAGGACAGATGGAGGGACAGGTGGAGGACAGATGAAGGGACAGGTGGAGGACAGATGGAGGGACAGGTGGAGGACAGATAAAGGGCCAGGTGGACAGATGAAGGGACAGGTGGAGGACAGATGAAGGGACAGGTGGAGGACGGATGGAAGGACAGGTGGAGGATGGATGGAGGGACAGGTGGAGGACAGATGGAGGGACAGGTGGAGGGCTGGAGGGACAGGTGGAGGACAGATGAAGGGACAGGTGGAGGACAGATGGAGGGACAGGTGGAGGACAGATAAAGGGCCAGGTGGAGGACAGATGAAGGGACAGGTGGAGGACAGATGAAGGGACAGGTGGAGGACAGATGAAGGGACAGGTGGAGGACAGATAAAGGGACAAGTGGAGGACAGATGAAGGGACAGGTGGAGGACAGATAAAGGGACAAGTGGAGGACAGATGAAGGGACAGGTGGAGGACAGATAAAGGGCCAGGTGGAGGACAGATGAAGGGACAGGTGGAGGACAGATAAAGGGACAAGTGGAGGACAGATGAAGGGACAGGTGGAGGACAGATAAAGGGACAAGTGGAGGACAGATGAAGGGACAGGTGGAGGACAGATAAAGGGCCAGGTGGAGGACAGATGAAGGGACAGGTGGAGGACAGATGAAGGGACAGGTGGAGGACAGATGAAGGGACAGGTGGAGGACAGATAAAGGGACAAGTGGAGGACAGATGAAGGGCCAGGTGGAGGACAGATAAAGGGACAAGTGGAGGACAGATGAAGGGACAGGTGGAGGACAGATAAAGGGACAAGTGGAGGACAGATGAAGGGACAGGTGGAGGACAGATAAAGGGCCAGGTGGAGGACAGATGAAGGGACAGGTGGAGGACAGATGAAGGGACAGGTGGAGGACAGATGAAGGGACAGGTGGAGGACAGATAAAGGGACAAGTGGAGGACAGATGAAGGGCCAGGTGGAGGACAGATAAAGGGACAAGTGGAGGACAGATGAAGGGACAGGTGGAGGACAGATGAAGGGACAGGTGGAGGACAGATGGAGTAAAACACAGTTGAAGCTGCATTCACGTTCTAGAATTTGATAATGTCGTAATCTCAGATGGAGGCGGGGCCTATTTAACTATGGGAGATTTACTGTTTTTGGAAAATCTCCAAAACATAAATCCACATGTTTGTCCTCGTCATTGTTGGTTTGGTTTTGGCACCACAAACGTGTCATTTTAATATTGTCTTAAAATCCTTTAAAAAACTCTAAAAAAGAGGTGAAGAATGGCCACGCTCGCTAGGCTGTTCTGAGACTCTTCTGAGACTCTTCTGAGGCTCTTCTGAGGCTCTTCTGAGACTCTTCTGAGGCTCTTCTGAGGCTCTTCTGAGGCTCTTCTGAGGCTCTTCCGAGACTCTTCCGAGGCTCTTCCGAGACTCTTCCGAGGCTCTTCCGAGACTCTTCCGAGGCTCTTCTGAGGCTCTTCTGAGGCTCTTCTGAGACTCTTCTGAGGCTCTTCTGAGGCTCTTCTGAGGCTCTTCCGAGACTCTTCCGAGGCTCTTCTGAGGCTCTTCTGAGGCTCTTCTGAGACTCTTCTGAGGCTCTTCTGAGGCTCTTCTGAGGCTCTTCTGAGGCTCTTCCGAGGCTCTTCCGAGACTCTTCCGAGACTCCTCTGAGGCTCTTCTGAGGCTCCTCTGAGACTCTCCTGAGGCTCCTCTGAGACTCTCCTGAGGCTCTTCTGAGACTCTTCTGAGACTCCTCTGAGACTCTCCTGAGGCTCCTCTGAGACTCTCCTGAGACTCTCCTGAGGCTCTTCTGAGACTCTTCTGAGACTCCTCTGAGACTCTCCTGAGGCTCCTCTGAGACTCTCCTGAGGCTCTTCTGAGGCTCTTCTGAGGCTCCTCTGAGACTCTCCTGAGGCTCCTCTGAGACTCTCCTGAGGCTCTTCTGAGACTCTTCTGAGACTCTTCCGAGGCTCTTCTGAGGCTCTTCTGAGGCTCCTCTGAGACTCTCCTGAGGCTCCTCTGAGACTCTCCTGAGGCTCCTCTGAGACTCTCCTGAGGCTCTTCTGAGGCTCCTCTGAGACTCTCCTGAGGCTCATCTGAGACCTTCCTGAGGCTCTTCTGAGACTCTTCTGAGGCTCTTCTGAGGCTCTTCTGAGGCTCTTCTGAGGCTCTTCTGAGGCTCTTCCGAGGCTCTTCCGAGACTCTTCTGAGGCTCTCCTGAGGCTCCTCTGAGGCTCTTCCGAGGCTCTTCCGAGGCTCTTCTGAGACTCTTCTGAGGCTCTTCCGAGGCTCTTCTGAGACTCTTCTGAGACTCTTCTGAGTGTTGTGATGTGCTGTAATTGTGATACATATTTCACACTGTTACAGACTCTTTCTTGAGTAAAATACCAAGCATATTTATTCATCTGATTTGAAGTCTAATTATTACTTACTACAAGTATTTTCCTGTAAATACAGTATGTTCCTTTAGATGAGTCATTAGTTCTTCCTTAACGTGTTAGAATATTCTCTA